>NC_080169.1:6072911-6372911 GCF_950295315.1 Erinaceus europaeus
ACATAGAGATACCTGCAGCCCTGCTTCACCCCTCATAAAGCTTTCCCCCCTGCAGGTGGGGGCTGGGGGCTTGAACCTGGATCCTTGCGAACTCCACTGTGTGTGCTCAACCAGGTGTGCCACCACCCAGTCCCTCTTTTCCTTTGTATTTTAACTTTCTGATATAAATTCATTTTTGCTCTTATTCTTATTAATAAAAAGTAAATATATTTACAAGTGAGCTGGAGAAATACAGCAGGAATATAACCCTACTTAACTTAGCATCACCAAATAATTATTTGATTTCATCTACTGGATCATTATAATCACTAATAGTGTCTTCCTTCACTCCTTTAAAATATTTCAAAGGGAGCAAGGAAGGAGAAGTTTGAGGAAAGACTAGAATTTTATGGGGAGGTTTAGAAGAAGTCAATGTGATGTTGACTAAACCAAACTATTGGAATTTCATGTATATTAGTTGAGATTTGTGCATGAATACAAAGGTTAAATATAGTTTTATGATAAAATTTTGGAACAAGCAAGAGAGGAGAAAGCAGTTACGTCAGTTAAATTCTTACCTTGGATATTACCAAGAACAATGGCGCCCACTTTGGAAGGTCCATTGCTACTACATTCTACTGCCCTATTGGCACTTTTGATGACTAAGTATTGGAATCTAGTCTAAGCTTGGACCACAGGACCTCTGTCGGTTAATTGACTCTCCACCTACAGATTTGCTTAAAGCTGACACCATTTCACATTAGGAATGTCTAAATTCTACATAAGCAGTGTGTCTGAGTGGTGAGAACTAGGTCGCATATGGAATCCCAGCTGCAAGAGTATGAGAGGTATAGGTTTTTTTTTTTTCTTTCTATCCTTTATAGTACAGGAAGGTAATTGAAGGTGTTAGAATTTATGTTGAGTGAGTCAATTTGCAGTGTTTTCCATAATGTACCTGGCTAAATAACACCTGTTGAAAGTATCTTAAAGAAAAAAAATTACGTGCAAATAGAAAATTCTCATAATATAGGAGGCAGAAAATGTAAACGTTTTCAACCTGTCTGCCCATTCTTCCTGTAAAAGTTACCCATGGCTGTATAATAAATTATCCCCAAACTTAGCAGTTTAATATAACAGAGCACTTGTCATCTCAGTTGTTCTGCCTTAAAAAATCTAGGTACTATAAGCAAGTTGTCTGTAGCTCAGAGTTTCTTAGGAGGTTATAGTCCAGCCATTAACTAGAATTTCAGCCTCATGTAAATGCTATTATGAGAGAATATTCTTCCAAGTCCCGTGATACGGTGTCTTCCCCCTCTCTGTCTGTCTCTGTGGTTGTTGGTAGTAATTCTTTCAACATAGGGTGAAACTTAAATGGTCTAAAATGGTAGTTAAATAGCAGAACCAGAACTGAGAGAGGTGGAGACAGGGAGGTGAGATGTGAGGGCATGGTGAAGAGGAAGTTGGAGATCCAGTGTCCGATATTAGAGGAGGATATGGTTTGGTGGAAGTTGAGGGGTGAGCACACCTTTCTTGGTGAGATACGGAATTGTGACGACGATAATACTTCTGTAACTCAATACTTGCTCAATAAAGTGGGAAAGAAATTAGTCTCTCCTGGGTAAGGAACTGAGGGCTCCACACTTTACAGACTTCTATAATAGATACCAACCAGTCTATGCTCAGTTTCTAGACACAAGCTATACGGCAGGCAACTCACAACTTGGCAACTTTGCAGTGAGAAGGAAGAGAAAAAGAGGGAGGGAGAGAAAGAATGACAGCAAGAAAAAAAAATACAAGGTGGAAGCCACTGTCTTTTAATAACCTAAACTTGGAAGTGGCACCTGTCAGTCGCACTGAATCCTATTCATTAGAAACTAACCAATACGACGTGCAGCTTACACTCAGAGAAGGGAACTCAGCAAGGGTGTGCATACCAGGTAGTAGGACCATCTTAAAAACTTTACCTTTGAGTAGGGCACCAGAGTAAGAACCCTGGGTTGAGCTTGAGGGTGGATGTTCAGCTTCCTGGGGCAGAGGAGGGGGGATGGGATGGGACACAGTCTTTTGGTGGTGGGAATGGTGTTTATGTACATTTCTGTTAATTTGTAGTCAGATAAATCACTATTTGATTAATATGAGAGGGGAAAAGTTGATTGAAGGTCTCAAACTTTTTAAAGCACAGACTGAGTCTTTTTAATACATAGGCTGAGTCTTTGATATGTTGACTTTCTTAAAAGCTTAGACCAAGGAGAACAGAAGCAACTGGTGACACAGCTATATACAAATAATGTCAAAGGACATAAACTATGGTGATGTTGTGTATGATACAGCAAATCCTAACAAAGGGATATTTCAAAGTTAACCCAATTGCCAAATAATATGATTATAGCAATAACCATCTATTGTCTTCTTAAACCCTAAGGCAGCAGGGACCTCCCGCTTCCTCTATAGAGCCTGTATTTCCCCCAGTCCTGGAACCTCTAGGGTGGGGCTCACTTTCCTGCATGCTTTTTTCAATTCATACCAACTGATACTACATCTGCTGATCCCAACCTCATCAATGCAACGAGTACGACCTCAGCATGCTTCACTTCAGACTGTATCCAGAGACATCAAGCATGGAATGTTAACCCTTCAGCCTCATTACTCAGGTGAGACCTTTCCTTTCATAGTATTCTCTAATTCCATTCCAGGTGGTTCACTTCCTAACAAAGTCCCAAAACCTATATATAGACCAGGTCCCATGAGATAGAGCATATGTTCACATGTATACATAAATTAGGACAACATATATACCTGAAAGCAAAAATACACAATAGTCTGTCGTGAGTCAGTATAAAGTTCATAATGAAATAGTGTCTACCTAGACTTAGATACCATACCCTCCTTAACTACTTCCTATTACACTTCCCTCATTCACTCCAAAGCTAACCTTATCAAAGCAAGGACTGCAAAAGCTGAATAAGGGTAAGAGACTGGAATACTTTAATATGACTCTTTAGTCACTATCAGGCCACCCCATCAGCTGGGGCCCTAATTGGGGAATCCTGAGATTCCCAAACAGACATGATGGGTCTAGACCTGGAATAAATCCCTCTCTTATTGTTATCGGTCATCTATTGTTATCAGGAACAACACAATAGACCACTTTGTAGGCCCCCGTAGAACTTCCCCTCAACTTGGATCAATAATGGTAGAGAATGTCCCATCCTCCAAAGGGAGGCTGGAAAACATACTCTGTGCTACACCTGAGGAAGATGGTTCGATAATGGGGCAGTCTGGAATGTTCCTACTCATGACCACAGAATCAGATCTAGATCTCAGATCTAGAGGGATGCAGAGGTTACATAGGCACCTAAGCTGAATATGGGCCCCAGATCACATAAAATTAATGGGGTTTACAGTCAAGAATATTTATACACCTTTCCCATTTTAGGGAGCTATACTCTCTTCCCTGATCCAGCTTTCTGGTCCTTTTTTCAGCCATGACATCATTTCCCCAGACAATAACTTGGATCCACCTATATATCAGATTTCAGGCTTGGGAAAGAAGAAAAAGAAAAAAACAAAAGAAAAAGAAAAAAAAAACTAGTATATCCACAGGCCCTTTGGAATATAACTAAAACATGCCTACTAGCTATCTACAAAATGGAGGACCTCCCAACTCTTCATCTGCACTATTCCAGCCTTTAGGTCCATGATTGGTCAACAATTTGTTTGGCTTTGTATGTTAACTCTCTTTTCAACCACCAGGTTCCAGATGTTAGCATGATGCTAACCAGACTTCCCTGGACAGACAACCCCACCAATGTGTCCTGGAGTTCTGCTTCCCCAGAGCCCTTCCCCACTAGGGAAAGATAGAGGCAGGCTGGGAGTATGGATCCACCTGTCAATGCCCATGTTCAGTGGGGAAGCAATTACAGAAGCCAGACCTTCCACCTTCTGCATCCCACAATGACCTTAGGTCCATACTCCCAGAGGGTTAAAGAATAGCAAAGCTATCAGGGGAGGGGATGGGATACAGAGTTCTGATGGTGGGAATTATGTGGATTTGTACCCCTCTTATCCTATGGTTTAGTTAAATAAAAAAATTAAAAAAAAAAACCTCTTGCCACAGAGACTAGTCCTTCATGAATCTTTCAGCTAAAAAGTAATCACAAATTCTTGTGATTCCTTTCAGACCACACATACACACACGATTGGATTTAAATAATTTTCCAAATTTAACCTGGAATTATCCCAACAGTTACTGCTAAGATTTAAATGTCAACCACTCCTAAGTGGCATGAAAGTCATCTTCTTAGCCAAGTACACCAGATGAGCATTGAAACTCACAGCTTGTGTTCAAGCAAGGGGAAAAAAAAAAAGTAAACAGTACAGCAGTGATAATGTGGTGAGCATGCCCCAGAGTGTGTTTACATATTTCACAAATAAGAAAGAAAAAAAATCAGCCACAGAACATATGGGTCATGCCTCAGAAAGGGTTTTTAGAAAAGAAATTTGCTCAGAAAATACCTCTATACCTGCATCTCAGAGCTGACAGGGAACAGGGTACCTGTGTTGTGAACCTAGCAAGTGAAATGCTTGGAATCTGCTGACCTCACTTGGCCAGTTCTCACATCCTTGGACCTGCTCACTCAGCACTCCTGGATAACTCAGCAAAACAAAATAAATAATAATGATACAAGTAGCAGATGCTACCACAACACCAACCTGACTTCCCTGGTCAGATGACCTCAGCAATGAGTCCTGGAATTTCACCTCTCCAGAGCCTCCCCCACTAGGGAAAGATGGAAACAGGCTGGGGTATGGATCCATCTATCAACGCCTATGCCCATCAGAGAAGCAATGACAGAAGCCAGACCTTCCACCTTCTGCACCCCATAATGATCCTGGGTCCATACTCCCAGAGGGATGAGAGGAAAGCTTCCAACGGAGGGGATGGAATACGGAACTGTGGTGGTGGGAATTGTGTGGACTTGGTACTCCTCCTATTCTATGGTCTTGTCAATCATTAAATCAATCAATAAAAAATATATACAGGAAAAATAATAATACTGTTAACTTCCCCCTGAAATGAAGAAAATGAGAAATACAGAAGTAACAACTCAAGAATCTTGGTCTGAACTCATTTGTTTTTCTTTTTTATTTCACTCTCCAGTGCTAGAGGTTGGCTGGAGCCTCTTTCTTTTACTGATGTCCAGCTGCTTCACTAGACACACAAGGCTACGATCTGCCTTTGGGTATGGAGAGTTTCCTTCCATTCACAAAGGTTTCATTCCTTGTGTCACTTGCCAGCCTCTCTCCTATGTGAGACAGGATTCTAGAAGAAATAAGGACCATGTGATTTTCTTTTTTGTCTGTTTCTAATCAATCTAGGTAAGTGATGCCTCATGAGATAGTTTTTTTTTCCCCTCCTCACACAATCTTGCAAATGTTTCAAAACCATTCTTATGCTGTTTACCTTGCAGTAGGCCATTAATGCTGGCTTTTTGTCCTGTTTGAATTTAAATGAAGAGCACAACTAAAAATAGATGGTAGACTCAGCTATTTGGGGTAGAAAATTCTACAACAAATAACACTTGTAGACCTTGTTCAAATATAACCCACAAAACATGTAATTATGTTAGAGAGGCTGCTTGGAATTCAAAGCTATTTGATTTAGAAATTTGGGTTCTAGCTATCTCTAAAATGTAAAGCTTAAAAACCACTTCAGATGTAAGCATTCGTTGAACAAATATTAACTGAGCGTTGTACCAGGCAGGTTCCTCAGCTTTGAACCTTTTTAGACATTGGAATTTTTTCTTTCACTTGTCTCCTTTTCCCTCCACTGGCAAACAGCCAGAGTAAACTCCTAGGTGGAGAGTATGGAAGAGAAGAATGGACTTGTTTGTTTCCCCTGCTGTCTCCTCACTTCACTCCTACTCTGAGCTTGCTACCATTCTACAGGTAAGTGTAGTGATAAGCTCAGATGACCCCACATGAATGCTTCATCTTCCAGGGTACAGTCTGTCAGTGATGGACTTGATATTTTGATCCTTATCTTAACCTTTCTTTTTCCCTTTCTTCCCCCCTTCTTTACATCTTTTTTTGTTTCTTTCTCTATTGGATAGAGAAAGAGAGAAATTGAGATGAGAGGGGAGATAGAAAAGGAGAGAGATAAGAGAGACACCTGCAGCCCTGATTCGTCACTCATGAAACTTTCCCTCTGCAGGTGGGAACCAGGGACTTGAAACGAAGCCGAGTCCTTGTTCGCTATAGTGTGTGCACTTAACCGGGTGTGCCGCTGCCTGGGGTCTGTCTGTCTCTCTTGCTTATTTTTAGAATTGTTGGACAAGGAGGAGAGATTTTACTAGTGATTCCCTTAAAAATCCAAGAAAAATATGATATATACTTAAGTCAGATGAAGGTAATAAGATACTGTTAAGTACCACTCGTCATTGGATATAGAAGGTTCTCACAGCAAGATGCCATCAGGCCCTGATGTGGAAGAACCTGGAATTATGAAGGTAAGGAAAGCTTTTTAGGAATGTCAGAAAAAATAATTTAAGTAAATACTTCTCAAATTCAGTGCTAGTCATAGCAGAAAAACAGAAAAGATGTGATGTAGTTATAGGAGATTATAGGTTATGGGGCTAGGGAAAGTGGGGTCTAGATCATATTTAGGAAGGGGATGCTTGTGTGAATTGCACTTTGCAGATTCCTGTAATCCAACCCCCAGGATCCCATGATCTAAGATGCAGAATGCTCTTAGCTTTAAAGACTACTCTGGGACCCTGCAGCTAGCTCACTCAGTAGAGATATCCCATATTTGACGCTCCAGGCTCAAGCCCTGATACAATCTGGGCCCCACAATGTTAGCAGGGGAGAAGGGTGCTGTGGTGTCTGTCCCTCTTTCTAGTTTGCCTTAAAAAGAATGAAGAGGTGGGGTCTGTTTGTGGCGCACCTGGTTGAGTGCACCTGTTACAGTGTGCAAGGACCCAGGTTCAAACCCCTGGTCCCCTCTTACAAAGGGAAAGCTTTCCGAGTGGTGAAGCAGTGCTATAGGTGTCTCTGTCTTTCGCCTTCTCTATCTCCCCCTCCCTCCTGATTTCTGACTGTCTCTATCCAATAAACAATAAAAATTGTAAAAAAAAAAAAAAAAAAAGAATGAAAAGATGGTCCTCCAGTTGTGGTAGTCATGTCATCTGCTATAATTTACACAGTGATACTGTCAATTATTATTTTTTTAATTTTGTATTTTATTTATTTATTTATTGGATAAAGAAAGCCAGAAATCAAGAGGGAAGGGGTGGTAGAGAGGAAGAGAGATACAGACACCTGCAGATCTGCTTATTTCACCACTCGCAAAGCTTTCCCCCTGCAGGTGGGGCACCTGCAGGGTCCTTGTGCATTGTAATCTGTGCTCAACCAGGTGCACCACCACCTGGACCCTAATAATGTCAATTATATCTTAATAATACCAAAAGTATTGTTGATACAGACCTCAATTTGACCTGAGAGTTGCAGTTTGCAAATCCTTTATTTAACTTCTGTGTAAATTGTCTATGTGGTGTCTTTGGAGAGTGAGACAGAAGTCATCAATGCCCTGCTCACATCTTCTCAGCGAATATGCTTGTCAGCATCATATTTATTTATCAGGAGACTACCCTGGGGCTACTCTAACCAGCTGTCAGAAGTGCCTGGGGCATAGTTTAACCATGATGAAAGGGTCCACATATAAATCCTCCAACTCCTTGTCCCTGGACAGGGATTATGGTCAGGCTTGTGTTTTACACCGATACATAAAGTGTTGGGTAGTATGCCAGCTCCCCCTGGCTTCTGCTTAACCATATGCCTATATAGGGATAGATTTAATCCCATTCAAAGCTTTGGTCTATTTACATAAATCACTTTTACATTTACATAAAGCACCACACTCCCTCCAGGGCATTGGTTCAATCCCCACTGTTTCATGATATGTTTTTACTCCACCCCCTCTCCTTGTCACACCCTGATCCTCTCCTTGTCACACTCTGACTGTCACCAGTCATTTTTCTCTCCACCCTCTCTATATCACATCCTGTTTCCACCCTACTTGGAGAGTATAAAAACAGCTGCTCTTCTGATTAAAGACACTTGGAAATTGCTTTCCGGCTCCGAGAGTTCCAGAGTGTATCTCCTGCGAAGTTAGTGCGGCACGAGTTCCTGATCCCTCTCCCACGCAGCAGCCTAGATCGGCTCCAGTTGAGTTCTCTCCAACCCAGAGAGCACTACTAGCTCGGGAAGAAGTACCCTCAGGCTATCCCGGCAATAAAGTTCTGCACGGGACACTGTTGGCCACCTTAGAAATCCATGTCTACTTGATTTGCTTCCCAACCCCATGCCATGTTCCCACTCTCTTGGTAGTTTCCTGAACCTCCGAAGAAACTATGTAAATGCCATACTAGCCTCAATGTTTTGTTATCTTGGGGGAAACTCAACTAGGAGAGAAATAGAACTGTGTGGCTTTTTGCTTCCCCCATGTAAGTACAAATGTGATTCAGCACAGAGTCACAGTAAAAGACAGTGTTGCTGCTAGATTAAGAAACTCGTTCAACCTACAACCCACAACTGCACTAAACATATCAAATCAAGACAGCAGCTGTACTTGGGAATTTTTTTCAGATCATATATATATATATATATATATATATATATATACATATATATATACAATATACATACACATACAATATACATATAATATAATATACATATACATATACACATATGTCGCAGGTGCCACCGTGCGAGCTGCTTGACACGATACCAGCTTCATAGGGAGTTTAGCACGGCTGGATTCTCCAGGCCAAACTGAAACCATCTTGCCTTCTGCCATGTATAGGGCTTGGGATGAAGCTCTGTGTGGGTCTTAATAATATTTACCTGTGGCCAGGCTCAGAGCCTGACCAATAACAAAATGACAAAACCTGCACTGCACTCTGCAAGATTGATCATAATGGAAAAAGCAATCTCAGTAATGCAGAATTTTTCAGGAGGCTCCAAGAAGAAGAATTGTTTCCCCCTTTATCTACACCACTTCCTTTAGTATTCCCACTAAAATACAGAGAAAGATCAGTGGTTCTTACAGTGGAAGAGCCACCTTACATAGCATAATCAATAAATGGAAAGTTATGGAACCTGCCTAGATACAATGGGCCTTTTAATCTACCACACACCACTATACTTCCACTTCCTTATGCAGGACTAGTATACACAGTGAGCATACACAGAAGATGGATTCCAGCTAAAGAGCTTAACTTTATGGGGAGGCTGGCCAGGTCAGCACCACCTTGGTGCCTTCTCATTAAGGAACAAAACAAAACTTGATCAAACAGTGGAACTGATTTTATGAAAAATGGGCTGTTCAGTTTGTTTAAGGCCCCTAGACACATAACAAGCTTGACTTTCTATGAACCACAGCTTCTGATGCATAGGGGCAAGAGGATGGCATAAACATACAGGTAGAATATTCATCTTAATCAATAGGACATCTGCCTAGTACACAGGTACAGGAATAACAAAAGACACAGAAAGTGTGATGTGATCTCTAGGGAGAAAAGTGCCCCTGGAACGTGAATGTTCCACAAAGCAGGAGGTGTTCCCTACCTGTGCTGTTCTTACTTGGAGATTTTTGTATTAATAATCAAAGCCTTGGTGATTTTTGTTTTAATAAGCTAAGCCTTATGAGACTATAAAAATAAAGTTCTGCTTAAGTATGACAGAGATGTCTGCTTGAGCTTGATTCAGCATCAACTCACTCCTCTCTCATTCTTTCTCATTCTCGCTGACGCCCCTCCTCCGGCAGGATATGCTCATATTCTGCTGAGGCTGGCCCCTAGCTTATATATATGTATATCTCCAGTGAAACTGAGCTCTAAGTGTGTGTGTGTGTGTGTGTGTGTGTGTGTGTGTGTGTGTAAGTTGAGAATGATAGCTAAAAAGCTAAGAGCAATACAAGCTTTTCTACTTTTGTTGTCTATTGTCAACTGAAGTTTTGAGATGTTTGATCCCTTTGAGATGTACTTGGTCAATTAAATTCAGTGTCCTGAAGATGACATTAATTTTTATGTCTATTGAGGAATCAAGTCGATATGCTTATTGTTAAAAATACTAGGCAAAAATACTAGCTCTCCTAAACCTATTATTTGAATTTTTTAGTTGTAATATGAAAATGATACTGCATATGAATAGCTGTTGGTATGTATCTCTAAATATGGGAAAAGTGTATAAGTACAGTTAACTGTAAACCCCATCGATCTGACCTAGGGCCCATGTCTATTCATATATAGCACAGGATCTGCTATAGTCTTACCTTAGGTCCCTGATTATTAAACAATATTGTTCTTCTTTATATCTTAATGCTTTTTTAGCCACCAAGTGGCAGATGCTACCACGTGGCCAACCTGACTTCCGTGAACAGATGAGCTCACCAGTGTGTCCCGGAACCCCACCTCTCCAGATCCCTGCCCCACTAGGGTAAGATACAAATAGGCTGGGGGTATGGATCCACCCGTCAGTGCCCATGCCCAGTGGAGAAGCAATTACAGTAGCCAGACCTTCCACCTTCTGCATCCCATAAAGAATTTCGGTCCATACTCCCAGAGGGATAAAGAATAGAGAAGCTTCCAAAGGAGGGATGGGGTGCGGAACTCTGGCGTGGGAATTGTACCCCTCTTGTCCTTCTTCTTCTTCTAGCGTTTGCCCTTCTTCCGTAGCCAGTCAACAGAGTCAGGTTGAAAGCTGTCAGGAGCTGCTTGTTGCTGGCTTTGAAAGTGACTGGGATCCATGTGGATTCAGTCGGCTAGGAAGGATCCTCAGTTTCCCCAAGGAATGGGTACTCACGGGATGCACCACGAGAAGGTCGATCCAATGCATCCCCCTCTTGTCCTATGATCTTGTCAATCAATATTAAATCACTAATCGAAAAAAAAAAAAAAAAGTGAGAGCACCTGTGAAAGCAAGCCTGAAGCCCACGCACTAGCTAATAAGGCCGAGATCCCTCAAGCAGCTGTGGAAGCTGATTGGCTGCCTGAGGCTGGTGTGAGACCAGGGGACTGAGATGCTTTTATTTCCATGAAAGGCTGACTTCAAACAGGCGGAGCTTCAGACAGACCGCTTGGCCGTGACAGGGGTAAAAGTTGGTTCTCACAGCTTGTCTCCCCCTTTAATCTGTTTCTTGGTCAGGAGCGCACAGGGTTGTTAAATGGTAAAAAAGTATCTATGTTTTTACACATGCCCCAGGGCTTTCATGTCTGATGTTCAGAGCCTCAGGTATGGGGTGGAGGGGGTGGCACTGGCTCTGGATTCTCAAACATTGTATCCAGAGCCAAGAAGGGAAGACTAACTTTTTGGATTCCTACAACTTGTATCATCTACTGAATGCTCCTCCTCCAGCCATTATGCATCAGATTAACTTTGATTACATGAACTCATTGCTGTCAGGACTCCGTAACTCAAGCTATGGCTTCAATCACGGTGGGTGATAGAATTTAGTTCACTAGTAACGGACAGATGCATGACGGATTTATTATACAGATGTGATATTCTTCTGAGTTAAGGTGGGTTCTGATAGATTGCATCATAACTGTCTAGATAGTTTAACTTTCCTTCTTAGAGGTGCTTCTATATAAGTGTAATACAGCCAACACTTTTGAAGTCAGGAGTGGCTATGTGACTTGTGTTGGCCGATGAAATAAGGGCAGAAATAATATGTGATTCTTTGAAGCAGAAACTCCAAGAGCAAGTATGTGGCTCTCCACATCTCTATTTAAAAATTTTTAATATTTATTAATTTATTGGATAGAGACAGCCAGAAATTGAGAGGGGAGGATAGAAAAGGAGAAAGAACATTGAGATACCACCTCACCCCTGTGGAGAATGTCATACATCAGAAATGGTAGCATCAGCAAATGCTGGAGAGGTTGTGGGGACAAAGGAATCCTCTTGCACTGCTGGTGAGAATGTCAATTGGTCCAACCTCTGTGGAGAGCAGTCTGGAGAACCCTCACAAGGCTGGAAATAGACCTACCCTATACTCAGTAATTCCTCTCGTAGGGATATATCCTAAGGACTCCATAACACCCAACAAAAAAGATGTGAATACTTATGTTCATAGCAGCATAATTTGTTCTTAGCAGCACAATTTGTAATAGCTAAAACCTAGAAGCAAACCAGGTACCCAACAACAGATGAGTGGCTGAGAAAGCTGTGGTATATATACACAATGGAATACAATGCAGCTATTAAGAACAATGAACCCTCCTTCTCTGACCTATCTTGGATGGAGCTAGAAGGAATTATGTTAAGTGAGAAAGGTCAGAAAGACAGAAATGAATATGGGATGATCCCACTCATAAATTGAAGTTGAGAAAGAAGAACAGAAAGGGAAACTCAAAGCAGGATGACTGAGTGTGGAGTAGGGCACCGAAGCAAAAATCTCTGGGTGGAGGGTGTTGGATGCTCAGCTTCACTGGGTGGGAGGAGGGAGGGACATAGACCTTTGGTGGTGGGAGTGGTGTTAATTTACATTCCTATTAACTTATAATCTCACAAACCACTAATTAATATGAGGGGGAAAATGAATCGAATTTCTCAATTTTTTTAAAATGCATAGACCATAGCTTTGAGTATATGTTCCTTCAATCCACGCACTTAAGACTTCAAATTGGTAATCAGATTGCATTTTAACAGTGGGCTCAAATTGCTAATACATTTCTAATAATGACAGGTTATTTGAAATATTTAATCTCCTAAAAGCTTAGACCAAGGAGCAACTGGTGGTGTTACTTTATAAAATACAGCTATACGTAGGTAACATAATAAGACATAAATTATGGTGAGGTCTTGTATGCTACAGCAAATTCCAACAATGGGATTTTCAAAATTAACCCAATCCCAACACCTATGGGCACCTAATCTTTGATAAGGGGGCCCAAAGGATTAAATGGAAAAAGGGGGCTCTCTTCAATAAATGGTGCTGGGAAAACTGGGTTGAAACATGCAGAAGAATGAAATTGAACCACTTTATCTCACCAGAAACAAAAATCAACTCCAAATGGATCAAAGACCTAGATGTCAGACCAGAAACAATCAAATACTTAGAGGAAAACATTGGTAAAACACTTTCCCACATACACCTCAAGGACATCTTTGATGAATCAAACCCAATTGCAAGGAAGACCAAAGCAGAAACAAACCAATGGGACTACATCAAATTGAAAAGCTTCTGCACATCCAAAGAAACTATTAAACAAACAGAGAGACCCCTCACAGAATGGGAGAAGATCTTCACATGCCATACATCAGACAAGAAACTAATCACCAAAATATATAAAGAGCTCAGCAAACTTAGCCGCAAAAAAGCAAATGACCCCATCCAAAAATGGGCAGAGGAAATGAACAAAACATTCACCTCAGAGGAGATCCAAAAGGCTAACAAACATATGAAAAACTGCTCTAGGTCACTGATTGTCAGAGAAATGCAAATGAAGACAACACTAAGATACCACCTCACTCCTGTAAGAATGGCATACATCAAAAAGGACAGCAGCAACAAATGCTGGAGAGGATGTGGGGACAGAGGAACCCTTTTACATTGCTGGTGGGAATGTAAATTGGTCCAGCCTCTGTGGAGAGCAGTCTGGAAAACTCTCAGAAGGCTAGACATGGACCTTCCATATGATCCAGTAATTCCTCTCCTGGGGTTATACCCCAAGGACTCCATAACACCCCACCAAAAAGAGGTGTGTACTCCTATGTTCATAGCAGCACAATTCATAATAGCTAAAACCTGGAAGCAACCCAGGTGCCCAACAACAGATGAGTGGCTGAGAAAGCTGTGGTATATATACACAATGGAATATTATGCAGCTATCAAAAACAATGAACCCACCTTCTCTGACCCATCTTGGACAGAGCTAGAAGGAATTATGTTAAGTGAACTAAGTCAGAAAGATAAAGATGAGTATGGGATGATCCCACTCATCAACAGAAGCTGACTAAGAAGATCTGAAAGGGTAACTAAAAGCAGGACCTGATCAAATTCAGGAACCTCACATCTCCACTATAGAGCCCCTACTTCCCCCAGTCCTGGAACCCTTGGATAGGACCCACTTTCCCGTATGCATCTCCCAATCCAAACCAAATAATATTGCATCCGCCGATCACAACCTAACCAACGCAACGATTGCCACCTCAACATGCTTCACCTCAGACTGTATCCAGAGACTTCACGTGTGGAATGACAACCCTTCAGCTTCATTACTCGGGTGAGACCTTTCCTTTTATAGTACACTCTAATTTCATTTCAGGTAGTTTACTTTCTTTTTTTTTTTTTTAATTTTTTATATTTATTTTATTTATTCCCTTTTGTTGCCCTTGTTGTTTTATTGTTGTAGTTATTATTGTTGTTGTCGTTGTTGGATAGGACAGAGAGAAATGGAGAGAGGAGGGGAAGACAGAGAGGAGGAGAGAAAGATAGACACCTGCAGACCTGCTTCACCGCCTGTGAAGCGACTCCCCTGCAGGTGGGTAGCCGGGGTTCGAACCGGGATCCTTATGCCAGTCCTTGTGCTTTGCGCCACCTGCGCTTAACCCGCTGCGCTACAGCCCGACTCCCGGTAGTTTACTTTCTAACAGAGTCCCATAACCTAGATATACGCCAGTTTCTGTGAGAGAGAGCTTATGTGCACACGTATCCATAAACTACTGCAAAATATATACCTGAAAGCAGAAGTACACTAGAGTTTGCAGTGAGTACCTCCCTAACACTTCCTCTCCACTATTCCAAGCTTGGGATCCATGATTGCTCAACAAATTGTTTGGCTTCATATGTTGACTCTCTTTTCAATCACCAGGTTCCAGATGCCACCAGGATGCTGGCCTGGCTTCCCTGGATTGAAGACCCCACCAATGTGTCCTGGAGCTCAGCTTCCCCAGAGACACACCTTACTAGGGAAAGAGAGAGGCAGACTGGGAGTATGGACCGACCAGTCAACGCCCATATTCAGCGGGGAAGCAATTACAGAAGCCAGACCTTCTACCTTCTGCAACCCTCAATGACCCTGGGTCCATGCTCCCAGAGGGCTAGAGAATGGGAAAGCTATCATGGGAGGGGGTGGGTTATGGGGATTGGGTGGTGGGAATTGTGTGGAGTTGTACCACTCCTACCTTATGTTTTTGTTCATTAATCCTTTCTTAAATAAAAAATTTTAAAAAAAGAAAGTTTAAGTAACAAAAATTAAGACTCAACCTAATTCAATTAAATCTACCACTGCTCAACTAAAAAAAAAAAAAAAATTTAACCCTATAGCCAAATACTATCTTTTGTCTTCTTAAGCCCTAGGACAGCAACAACATTCCCCTTTATCAATAAATCCCATATTTCTTCCAGGCCTGGAACCTCTAGGATGGAGTTCACTTTCCCGCATGCTTCTCTCAATCCAAACCAACTGATACTGCATCTGCTGATCCCAACCCAATCAATGAAACCATACCACCTCGGCATGTTTCACTTCCGACTGTGTCCAGAGACGTCAGGTGTGGAATGTCAACTCTTCAGCCTCATTACTTGGGTGAGATCTTTCCTAGTTCATAGGACTCCTTAATTTCATTTCAGGTGGTACACCTCTTTTTTTTAATTTTATTTAAGAAAGGATTAATTAACAAAACCATAGGGTAGGAGGGGTATAACTCCACACAATTCCCACCACCCAATCTCCATAACCCACCCCCTCCCCTGGTAGCTTTCCCATTCTCTATCCCTCTGGGAGCATGGACCCAGGGTCATTGAGGGTTGCAGAAGGTAGAAGGTCTGGCTTCTGTAATTGCTTCCCCGCTGAATATGGGCGTTGACTGGTCGGTCCATACTCCCAGTCTGCCTCTCTCTTTCCCTAGTAGGGTGTGTCTTTGGGGAAGCTGGTGGTACACCTCTTAACAAGACTCAAAACCTAGATGTAGACCAAGGACCATGAGATAAGGCACATGTACACTTATCTATAAGTTAAGGGAAAACATAGCCCTTAAAGCAAAAGTGCACAATAGTCTGCAGTGAGTCAATTAATGTAGCAAGCAAGTAGAAAGGCCCAAATCGGCACCATAAAACACCTAATGAAATAGTTTCTTCTTAGACCTAGATATCCCCCTCACCTACCTCCTACTACACATCCCCCAATCCCTCCAAGGCTAACCTTGTCAGACAATGTAAGGACTACAAAAGCTAAATAAAGCCAAGAGACTGGCATACTTTATTTTATATTTATAATCACATGCCCAAAAAGATAACTAAAGAAAAATGGACTTAAAACGGTGAAGTCACCTTTTCTAATAGCTGAGTAGTATTCCAACTTGCTCAGCCACTCATCTGTTGTTGGACACCTGGATTGCTTCCAGGTTTTGGCTATTACAAATTGTGCTGCTAAGAATATAGGTGTACACAGATGTTTTTGGATGGGTGTGTTGGGTTCTTTAAGATATAAAGAACCCACTGTTTTCAGCCCATCTTGGATGGAGCTTGAAGATATCATGTTAAGTGAAATAGGTCAGAAACAGAAGGATGAATATGGGCTGATCTCACTTGCAGGCAGCAGTTGAAAAACAAGATCAGAAGAGAAAACACAAGTAGAACCTGAACTGGAATTGGCGTATTGCAGCAAAGCAAAAGACTCTGGGGTGGTTGGGTAGGGAGAATACAGGTCCAAAAAGGATGACAGAGGACCTAGTGGGGGTTGTATTGTTATGTGGAAAACTGAGAAATATCATGCATGTACAAACTATTGTATTTACTGTTGAATGTAAAACATTAATCCTCCAATAAAGAAATTTTTTTCCACCTCCAAGAAATTTTTTTAAGTGTAAAAACAAGAAAGCTAAACGGAGTGCACTGTGCCCAGAGGAAGAAGGCACTTTGGTGGTAGAGAAAGCATACTGACACACATTTTGGGGAGATGACAAAATATACCTCTGAGATAATAATTTTCTTGTAAGACAACATTTCCTTAATAAAAAAAAATGAACTGAAGTTATAAATAGGCAAATACTACAGATAGAAAACTTCATACGCAGTCGCCGTGTAGCAGTGCGGAAAGTCCCTGCCCCTGCCTGTTGGTATGCATGAGACCCCTTCTGTTTCATTTGGTTTAAATCCCCCCTGCTTAACACTATTCTATTTGCATAACCACTTCATTCTATTTACATAACCACTGTTAACAAGTTCCACCCTCCCTCCAGGGCATTTGTGGTTCAGTGATAGGATTCTCGCCTGCTCCACCCCCTCCTTGTCACACTCTGATTTTCGCCAGTCACTTTTCTCTCCACCCTCTCTATGTCACATCCTGTTTCCACCCTACTTGGGAAGTATATGTAAAGACAGCATTATGAGTTTTAGAGTACTGTACTTTGAGTTTAACTTAGCTCGTCTTAGATTGTGCTGCATCCTGCATGAATAAAGAGATACTGCCTACAGCTCAACAGTCCCTGGTCGTCTGTTACCCACCAGTGAAGCCAGCCCGGCAAAAACAACATAAACCGTCGAAAACAACACCTGCCCCTGGTCCTATTGAATGAAAAAGAAGAAGGAGGACGAGGAGGAGGAGAAGGAAAGACTAAACGGCCACTTATTGATAGAGTGGCAAAGCTGTCGAGGCACAAATGTCTAGCAATAATTCTGGTGGCAAAAAAAAAAAATTAAATGAAGTCACAAGAGAAAATCAGATGAATGACAGTGCTGACTGTGGAGATAGAGCATGAAGCCATGGGCCAAATACTACACTTACAGAAGGTAGGCAGCAGGGTGGAACACGGTCTCAGCGTTTCGCCAACTACCTTCAGCCCATCTGGTAAACTTGTCCAGATTCAATAGGATTTGGCCGCTGTAGCTGGAGGAGCCCCTTCTGTAGGAATTAAAGCGGCAAATGGTGTAGTATTAGCAACGGAGAAGAAACAAATCCATTCTGTATGATGAGTGAAGTGTACAGAGGGGAACCAATCTCTAAGCATATAGGCTTAGTGTCTAGTGGCAGGGGCCCAGGTAGCAGAGCGCTTGTGCACAGAGCTCGGAAATTAGCTCAGCAGTAATCTTTGTACTCTGCCCTTAATCTGGTGCACCACTGCCAGGTCCCTACTATTTTGTTTATCAGGAACCAAAGGATACCTTGATCTTAGCCCACTAAAATCTGTGTCAGATTTTTTTTTTTCTTAACTTTATTTATTTTTGCCTCCAGGGTTATTGCTGGGGTTCGGTGCCTGCACTACTACGAATCAGCTGTTATCAGAGGCTATTTTTTCCTTTTGTTGCCCTTGTTGTTTATTGTTGCTATTATTATTGTTGTTATTGCTGTCGTTGTTGTTGGGCAGGACAGAGCAAAATCAGGAGAGGACGGGAAGACAAGAGAAGGGGAGAGAAAGACACCTGCAGACTTGCTTCACCGCCTATGCGGCGACCCCTCCTGCAAGTGGGGAGCCGGGGGATTCGAACCGGGATTCTTACACTGGTCATTGCGCTTTGGGCCATGTGCGCTTAACCCGCAGCGCTACCGCCCGGCCCCCTAATCTGTGTCAGATTTTGTTATTTTTTATTATCTATTTATTTATTTGATAGAGACAGTCAGAAATCGGGGGGTGGGGAATAAAGGAGAGAGAGAGAGAGAGAGAGAGACCTGCAACACTGTTTCAAGACTCACAAAGCTTTCCCCCTGTAAGTGGGGACTGGGGCCCTTGAACCTGGGTCCTTGTGCATTGCAACATGTACCCTCAACCAGGTGCATTACCATTCGACCCCGCAAACTATTTTTTTAAAGTATTTTTATTGGGAGTCGGGCAGTAGCGCAGCAGGTTAAGTGCACGTGGTGCAAAGTGCAAGGACTGGCGTAAGGGTCCTGGTTTGAGCCCCCGGCTCCCCACCTGCAGGGGAGTCACTTCACAGGCAGTGAAGCAGGTCTGCAGGTATCTTTCTCTCCCCCCTCTGTCTTCCCTGCCTCTCTACATTTCTCTCTGTCCTATCTAACAATGACGAGATCAATAACAATAATAACTACAACAACAAAAAAACAAGGGCAACAAAGGGAAAACAAATTGAAAAAATTTTTAAAAATATTTTTATTTTATTTTATTTATTATTAGATAGAGACAGAAATTGAGAGGGGAGGAGGAAATAGACACTTGCAGCTCTACTTCACCACTCCTGAACTTTTCCCCCTGCGGGGGGATGGGGGAGACAGTGGCTTGAACCCAGGTTCTTGCACACTGTAGTGTGTGCTCTTAATCAGGTGAACCACCATCTGGCCCTGAGATGCATACTTCTTTGACAAAAAACATTCCACTCTATATTAGTTCCCTGGGAGTATTCTACAGAAGTGCCACAGTCTGAGCAACTGAAAACAACAGACATCTACTCTCTCAGTTCTGGAGGCTAGACGTCTGACATGAAGGTGTTGTGATATTATGTTCTCTCTCCTAGCTTCTCTGATTGTTGGGAAATGTTGATGTCCCTTCGTGTGAGAAGCGTAACTCCATTCTCTGCCTCCATCTCCTGGCTGTCCTGCCATGTAGTCATCACATGACATTGTCCTCTCTGTGTCTGTCGTGTGATTCTACTCCTCTTTCTTTTTAAAATTTTTCATTATCTTTATTTATTTATTTATTTTTAAAACTTATTTATTTATGCATGGGATAGGAGGAGAAAGGACCAGACATCACTCTGGCACATGTGCTGCCAGAGATGGGACTCAGGACCTCATGCTTGAGAGTCCAACCCTCCATTCACTGTACCACTTCCCGGACTGCTTATCTTTATTTATTTATTGCATAGAGACAGCCAGAAATCAAGAAGGAAAGGTGTGAAGGAGAGGCAGAAAGGGAGAGAGAAAGGGGGAGGGGGAAGGGAGAAGGGGAGAGAGGGAGGGGAGAGGGGGAGGGGAGAGGGGGGAGTGGAGAGGGAGAGGGAGAGAGAGAGAGAGACCTGCAGCTCTGCTTCACCATTCACAAAGCTTTCCCCCTGCAGGTGGGAACTGGGGGCTTGAACCTGGGTCCTTGCGCATTGTAACATGCACTCAACCAGGTGCACCACCACCCGGCCCCAACTACTCCTCTTTCTACAAAGGCAGCAGTGGTGCCAGGTTAGGGGCATATTCTAGTATAATTGCTATTCCAGTATAATCTTTTTTTTTTAAAAAAAACTTTATTTATTTGATAGAGACAGCCAGAAATTGAGAAGAAGGGGGAGATAGAGAGAGAAGGAGACAGAGAGACACCTGCAACACTGCTTCACCACTTGTGAAGCTTTCCCCCTGCAGGTGGGCATCAGAGGCTCGAACCCGGTTCCTTGCACACTGTAACGTGCACTCAACCAGGTCCGCCACCGCCCGGCCCCCCCAGTATACTCTTATTTTAGTCACATCTCTAGAGACCCTATTCCAAAATAAATTCATTTAAAAAAGATATTAGGGGCCATGTGGTGGTGCACGCAGTCCTGAGCACCAGGACCCGAGCAAGGATCCCTGATCCATGAGCAGGAGGGTCGCTTCACAATCAGTGAAGCAGGTCTGCAGATCTCTCTCCCTCTCTCTTTCTCTCTCAATCTGTCTTCCTCTCCTCTCTCAATTTCTCTGTCCTATCCAATAAAATGGAGGAAAAAAAATGGCTGGCAGGAGCAGGGGTTTTGTAGTGCTGGCACAGAGGACCAGCTATAACTCTAGAGGCAAAAAAAAAAAAAAAAAAAATTAGGATTCCTACTATCTTAGCAGGGTACTATAAAGGAAGGGAGAGGGAAAAACTCTTGTTTCTTCTCTATTGACAGTACTTTGACCACTGAATGTTTGTTTGAAGTTCCACAAAACAAGAACTTGAGTCACAATGAGCTGGGTCCTACAATTCAATTCAGTCCTGACATGGTCTGCAGTTAGTGTCAGACTCCACAGGTCCAGCCATTTAGGACTGTCACTTCTTCCTCTTATGCTTCTGAATTTTATTTATGGAGGTTGTATTGTCATGCTTGATTAAATCACTAGCCATCACTGATTTCAACCCAATCTCCAGCCCTCACTGGAAGCAAAGGGATAGAAGTCCTCAAAACTCCCAGGCCTTTAAGGACTGGTCCTTTGTCCTAGGAAGACCAGTTTGCACCCTGAGGGACCTTCCAAGACCAACTCATTAACATGCACTTAGGTGTGGTTGAGAAGGGCTTCCTTATGAATAGCAAAAGATACTTTTATTGCTCTAGTCATTTGGGAAATTCTGGCCTTTAGGAACTTTGTTCCTGGAGCAAGAAGGACAAATATATATCATTTAATTACAAGTCACAATACTATGGGACATAAGGCAATTCATCAAAGATTCCATCCTAGACTAAAACCTAGTCACCACAGAAATGCTGAACTCTAGCAAGAACACTTGAAGTAATTCTAACTTGAAAAATATGTCCCCTCATGTTAAGTGAGATAAGTCAGAAACAGAAGGATGAATATGGGATGATCTCAGTCATAGGCAGAAGTTGAACAAGATCAGAAGGGAAAACACTAATGTGAGAAATAGCCCAGTTGGTTGTAGCCTTTGCATTGATGTCTATGAATCCAGCCTGACTACAGACCCCAGACTTTTACATGTGTGTGACTACAACCATACCTTGTTTTTCTTCAAAATTAGCTTAGACTTCCCAGCCCCTTCCTCAGTCTCTCTTTCCCAGTATAGCCACATTGTCCTGGCCAAAATCCCCTTCCTTGCACTTCCTTTCCCACTAGCAGACCCCCAGCTCCCTCCTAATATCCGCTCCCATCCCCTTTTCCTGAACATGGTTAGATTGTGAGCCAATTCCCTCTCTCCAAAGGGGAAGAGGACAGGTTGTTCCCATGTCCAGTAATGTATAAAAAGGCTCTGCAGACTGCCTTTGGGGTGCTTGCTGGCTTATACCCTTGCACCCATACATATATATGTAAAACTTTTGCTTTGCTCATGACTCTCGGTGTCTCAGTCCTTGTTTTAAAGTACAGACAGAGTGCGTTTTGCACTGTTTCCCACAACTAAGCAGAACTTGGACCTGTCCTAAGCACCCCAGTCACTTCTATATCCATGACTTTGACTCCACTAAGTATCTCAAACAAGTGGAATGCTACAGTATCTGTTATTTCGTGACTGGCTTATTTGATTTGTGTGTTTAAAGTCCGTCCATGTTGTTGTAGCCAGCATTAGCGTTCCCTTCATTTCCAAGGCACAATGACCTCCTACTCATATCTCTGGCCTCATCATGGACCAGGTCCCCCGGTTCTCTTCACTTCTTCCTTCCTGCTTCTTCCCCAGAGCCCCCTTGCTTTGGTGCACTATACCCTACTCAGTCTGAGTTTTACTTAGTGTTTTCCTTCACTGTCCTTCTTTCCTTTTTTTTTTGAAACTTATATTTTCTTTTTTTAATATTTTTTAAAAAAAATTGTGGATAGAGACAGCCAGAAATTGAAAGGGAAGGGGGTGATAGAGATAGGAGAGAGACAGAGAGACACCTGCAACACTGCTTCATCACTTGCAAAGCTTTCCCCCTGCAGGCGGGGACTGGGGGCTCGAATTCAGATCCTTGCGCATTGAGACATCTCCGCTCAACCAGGCACAAGACCACCCAGCCCCTGTCCTTATGTCTTAATTCCCACCTATGAATTCAGTATTTTTCTTTCTCTTTTTGGCTAATGTCACTTAACATGATGTCTTTGAATACCACCCATGAGGCAAAAGAGATGACTTCATCGTTGTTTTTTTTAAATTTTTTTTTTCTTTTCCTCCTCCAGGGTTATTGCTGGGCTCGGTGCCTGCACAATGAATCCACCCCTCCTGGAGGCCATTTTTCCCCCCTTTTGTTGCCCTTGTTGTAGCTTCGTTGTGGTTATTATTATTGCCCTTGTTGACGCAATTTGTTGTTGGATAGGACAGAGAGAAATGGAGAGAGGAGGGGAAGACAGAGAGGGAGAGAGAAAGACAGACACCTGCAGACCTGCTTCACCGCCTGTGAAGCGACTCCCCTGCAGGTGGGGAGCCCGGGGCTCGAACCGGGATCTTTAAGCTGGTCCTTGTGCTTTGCGCCACATGCGCTTAACCCACTGCGCCACCGCCCGACCGCGACTTCATCGTTCTTAACAGTCGAGTAGTATTCCATCATGTCTGCATACTCAAAATTTCAAAGATATTTCAAAATCCTATTTATTTACTGGATGAGACTGTCAGAAATTGACAGGGAAGGGGCAGATAGAGAAGACAGAGGGCCTGCAGCCCTGCTTCACCACTCGCAAAGATTTCCCCCTGCAGGTGGGGACCAGGGACTTGAACCTAGGTCCTTGTGCACTATAACATGTGCACTCAACCAGGTGCACCTGTCCCTTATACCATGATTTTTTTTTTTGCCTCCAGGGTTATCATTGGGGCTCAGTGCCTGCACTACAAATCCAAGGTAACAGTTCTTGTGGCAATAGCTTCAGAAGTAACTTTGCAGACAGTGTTGTGAGAGGTGACAGAAGACAGACAGAGTGGGTGTGGGGAACAAGTCTGCTCCTGGAGGCTATTTTTTCCCTTTTGTTGCCCTTGTTGTTCATCGTTGTTGTTATTGCTGTCGTTGTTGGATAGGACAGAGAGAAATGGAGAGAGGAGGGGAAGACAGAGAGGGGGAGAGAAAGACAGACACCTGCAGACCTGCTTCATCACTTGTTAAGTGACCTCCTCTTGCAGGTTGGGAGCTGGGGGCTCGACCCCCACCATTTTTCTAGCCTATCATCTGTCCCTGGACATCTAGACTGCTTCCAAGTTTTGGCTATTATGAATTGTGCTACTGTGAACATAGATCTATTCCGATAGTTGCTTTTGCTTCTTTTGAGTTACTTCCCAGAAAGAAATTGCTGTATCAAAGGGCAGGTTAATGTCTAGTGTTCTGAGAAACCTCCAAACTGCCAAGGTAACTTTTCTTGTGGCAATAGCTTCAAAAGTAACTTTGGAGACCGTATTGTGAGAGGTGACAGAAGACAGAGTGGGTGTGGGAACAACTCTGCAGTTATGGGTGGGGTTTATGAATAGCTGCATTCAAGATGCAAACTGGGCCAATTCATAAAAAAAAAAAAAACCTCCCAAAATCTAAAATGCTTTTTCTACATTCCATTTTTTTTTAAATTATATCACTTTGCTTTCATTAAAAACCTACATTAGTCCTCTTTTTTTTTTTTTTTTTTTTTTTTTTTTTGTTAACCAGAGGCAATATGAAGAGGATTTTAGTCTTTAAAGCAAATTATGAGAAATGGAACTAGCATTCAGTATTTTTTTTGTAGTGTTCACCCTGAGGAGTGAGGGTGGCATTATTAAACTTCTTACTTGTTAGATAATTTATATAGACTGTGTATGTATGACAGAATTCCTTATTTTATAATGTGTTAGTACTATTTTAAGCTTTATGTGTTATTTGACATGGAATACTAGGTTATTTTCAGAGGCTGTAAACAATAAAATAACTTTCCATATAAATCAGTCCTTGTTACTTTTTCTTTTTTTTATTCACTTATTTTTAGATTTTCTTTTTTGGGCAGGGGTAGATAGCCTAATGCTTATGCAAAGAGACTCTCATTCCTGAGACTACGAAGTCCCAGGATCAACCAACCCTATGTACCACCATAAAGCAGAGCTGGTCAGTGCTCTGGTACCAAAAAAAAAAAAAAAAAAAAAAAAAAAAAGGCAGAGGTAGAAAAAAACATCTTTAAAAAATTTATTTTGTACAGAGACAGAGAGACATTAAGAGGATTGGGGGAGATAGAGAGCTGGAGATAGTGAAGGCCCTGCAGCCCTGCTCGTGAGAAGCTTTCCCCCTGCAGGTGAGGACCAGGTGCTTGAACCCAGGTCCCTGCTCACTGTAATAATGTCTGCACTCAACCAGGCACGACACCACCTGGGTCTGCTTCTCCCTTTAATCACATATTGATATAGGAAAGGTTCCTTAAGAAAGCTCTACTTCTAGAAAGTGGGGGAAACCTGAATATGAAAAAAACTAAACATTGGTTATAGGTTTTGAATGTGATCAATGTTATAAGGCAGGGGCTGTTCAAACTAGAAAACTTTTGAGTGAAACAGTGCAGCTATACAAACAATTAAGAGGCCCTAGAAAATGTGCTAATTCATCCACTATTCATGAATTTTAATAGCCTAATTGTAGATAGAAAATAGCACACAGTATTTGCAAGAACTTCTTGAGAAAAAAAATGTGACTAATTAGAATTTCTATTTAGCTTTGAGCTCTGACCTTTCCACTGGCTTGTCAGCTTTTAAGTGATGCTCAAGTAACTTGTTTGGGATACGAGAGCTGTCTTGTAGCTATTTTGTGTAAATCATCAAACAAGATGTTAAGATGTGCTGAAATTCTGAGACAGTACTATTATTTTCCTGATTCTATGTAAAATAAAGCTGTGGTCTCTTATTCTGTGTTTTGAGATACATTAGTGATGTATTTTTTTTTATTACTTCTTTACTGGGGAATCAATGGTTTGCAGAGGTGCATTAGTGACGTATTGTTAGTACAGAGAGGAAGCTGCTATTTTTAGATTTGGTTAAATTAGGAAAGGAAGAGGCCAACCAAGTAGGCAAAATTTAGTAAAAGTCTCTGTGTAAATAAAATACAAATAGCTGGTAAAATTTGAGGGGCTGACTGTAAGTCCACTTACTATACAGATCAGTTTTCCATCGCTATTTTATTATCTGTGAGAGAAAAATAGAAATTTATTTTTAAACAAAGAGGAAAATGTAAGAACAAGTCAGACATTAGTTGGAACTCTCATTTAGGTTCAATCAATTTTTAAATGATAAAGCTACTTTATCTGATATACAATGACAGAAAGGAGGTGTGAATTTTTTAACATTTTTTTTTCCTTTATTGGGGGATTAATGTTATACAATTGACAGTAAATACAACAGTTTGTACATGTATAACATTTCCCAGTTTTCCACATAACAATACAGCCCCTACTAGGTCCTCTGTCATCCTTTTCCAGGACCTGAGCTCTCCCCACTACCCACCCCAGAGTCTTACTTTGGTGCAATACACCAACTCCAGTCCAGGTTCCGCTTAGTGTTTTTTCTTCTGTTCTTGTTTTTCAACTTCTGCCTGTGAATGAGACCAAAAACCACATGGTCATATCAATAGATGCAGAGAAAGTCTTTGACAAAATGCAACATCCCTTTATGATGAAAACACTACAAAAAAATGGGAATAGATGGAAAATTCCTGAAGATAGTGGAGTCTATATATAGCAAACCTACAGCCAACATCATACTCAATGGTGAAAAACTGGAAGCATTTCCACTCAGATCAGGTACTAGACAGGGCTGCCCACTATCACCATTACTATTCAATATAGTGTTGGAAGTTCTTGCTATAGCAATCAGGCAGGAGCAAGGAATTAAAGGCGTACAGACTGGAAGAGAAGAAGTCAAACTCTCCCTATTTACAGATGACATGATAATATATATAGAAAAAAACATAAGTTAATCTAGTAAGAAGCTTTTGGAAATCATCAGGCAATACAGTAAGGTGTCAATCTACAAAATTAACATTCAAAAGTCAGTGGCATTCCTCTATGCAAATACTAAGTTAGAAGAAGTTGAAATCCAGAAATCAATTCCTTTTACTATAGCAACAAAAACAATAAAATATCTAGGAATAAACCTAACCAAAGAAGTGAAAGACTTATATACTGAAAATTATGAGTAGGCATATTTTAGTTATATTTCAAAGGGCCTGTAGCTATACTAGTGTTGTTCTTTTTTTTTTTCTTTCTTCTTTTTTTTTTTTTTGCCTGAGCCTGAAATCTGATATGCAGGTGGATCCAAGTTTCTGTCTGGGGAGATGATGTCATGGCTGGGAAAAGGACCAGAAAGCTGGATCAGGGAAGAGAGTAGCTCCCTAATATGGGAAAGGGGTTTAAATATTGTTGACTATAAACCCCATTGATTTGATGTCATCTGGGGCCCATAATTAGCTCAGGAGCCTTTAGACCTGAGCTCGCATTCTGTGGTCATCAGTAGGAATGTTCCAAGCTGCCCCAGTATCGACCCATCTTCCTCAGATGGAGCATAGAGTATGTTGTTGATCCTTTGTTGATCCAAGTTGAGGGCCAGGTCCTATGGGGGTCCACAGAGGGTCTAATCTGTTGTTCCCCAGCGTGTGCTTAAGTCTTTAGCAGCACCAGCAGCATCCTGGTCAGTAATGGTGAAGGCGCTTCATCCAGCTGGTTTCTGAGCCTTTACTTACACTTAGGTTGCCTCTGGTTTCAAAGTTACATCTCCATTGGCCAATCAGGTTCGGGTTGACATCTTATCCTATGTATACATATGTCTCTGTCTTTATCACACTAAGCAGGCACACTATGGTTACTATAGTCACTAGGGTGACATGTTCACTACAGATCCCAAGCTTGAGAATCCAAGGATTTATCCACTGTGCCATTATCTAGACCACTTTGGTAAATCTTAATTGAATTAATGTTAAATATAATTTGCCACCTAAGTTTCTCATAGAAACAGAATAATATTGTGGTTACTTTTACATTATAGTCGAATCTACGTGGAAGTGTGCTGGGAAACTGTGCAGATGCAGTCACATCTGCCATGTTGTCCCCTCAGGCTATTGGTAGTTCCCGCAAGAGTTGGGACATTCTCGGAGTGCCTTTCCCAACCAATCAATCCTGTCCTGGCTTGTCATTCCTGGTTTTTGCCCTATAAAGTCCTTCTTCTTCCACTCCTCGTTCTTTTGCCCGCGTGAACGGAGGGTGCGGTGTGTAGTGGGAGGCGGCCATTTAGGCTAGCTCCACGTAGCCCAAACCACTGCGCTCTCACCCTACTCTGAGGTGTCCGTGTGAGTAAAGAATTGTGTTCCCTCTCCGCTCAGATCTCTTCTCTCTCTCTCCTCCGCATCGCAGCCCGACAGAACTGGATGCGTCACATTTCTCCTTGATGGATTGTGTTGAAGAATGGATGTCAGCTATGAGAATGAGACACAAGGAGTCATGGGGGGGAAGGTTCTAGTGATGTTGATAATGAAGGGAGTTCACATACAATATGGATCGTACATCTCTGGAATCTGAACTTACCACTGACATCACTTGTCTTGGGGGTTCCCATAATTTGCAGGGTTTTAAGCATCTTTCTTAGAGACAACCACAAGGAATCAAAGGGCAGCTGAATGAGTGGGATTCTGATGCCCCAAATACAGAGAGAACCCACCTGGTTAGCAGATTTGGGGTCTGCATAAGATTCTATTTGAGAAAAGATTCCTCTGCATGATATAACAATATTTAAACATTTACTGTAGTTGGGGTACAGGCCTTCCCCCACTCCTGGTCCAGTAGCATTTTTTTTTAATAATTATGAGAGAATGAAAACTCATGAGCTATTCTCTTGCATGAATGAATTTTTCCAACAGTTATTTAGACAGCACTACTATGTCTGACTAAGAGCTTCATCAGTATTATAGTGACTAGAATGAGCCACATGGCAATTTGAAAATGGACACCAGTTTACCTCTTAGTTGGAGTTAAATGATTTGAAAACAAGAGACAGTTGACAACTTTTTTAATATGCTTAGAATGTATTCCAAATAGAACTATCAAGAAATGGCAAACTTCCCTTTTCCACCCACATTACAGAACTGGATTAGGGCATCTAAATGACAAGCTAACCATTTGCAATTTTATGTCAAAAGATATTCACCGTGTTCTAAAGAAGTTATTCTGGGGGAATAAATGCAAGGGTGGACAAAAGTTGACAGTGGGAACTGGTGGCTCTGGCTCTAGAAAAGTAGAGACAATGCAAATATACAGCTCAATCTTTTAAAATAAATATTCTTTATTTGTAGAGGGAAGACGGTGGGAATGATAGCCAGCCCAGAACAGGAGTAGAAGAGACTCTGAACTTCACGGTGTATCAGAGTGACCATGGACCTGTATCAATACATCTGGTGTATGCTAACATTCTGAATCTGTAACGTTATGGCCATGATCCCAGAGGCAGAGCTAATATTCGGAAGCCCCCTGCTTTGAAGAGGTAACGCAGTGTCTCGGCACACACATAGTCTTTTTCTACTGAGAGTTGACTAAAAGAAGAACCACATTTCTCTTTATTGAACTCTGAAGCAAAAAATCTGTTTACTGAGCATATTGGAAGTAGGGTGTCCGACTCACTAAGGTTTATCCAAGGCTGTTGCAGTTTTGCATCAAAACTGTACTCTGGATACTCTTTCGTTTGCAGGCAACAGAGGTCAGCAGTCACCCTGATGAGAAAAGGGCCAGGTATATATACTGGGCATTCCACTAACCCTTACAGAAGTGGCTTATAAAACAACTATCATTTTTGCTTGCAATGCTGTTGTATAATTCAGCTTTAACATGTTTTCACCTCAGTCAGCTGTCTTAGTTGGGCCGTGGCCCTACTAGGATGTCCATTCTTCATGAGTACACAGAATGGGTGACAAGGGGTGCACTTTTTTGGTCTGGATGGCCTACCTGGTTGATACTCATGGGATACTAACACTTTCCATTTCAGAGCAGCTCAAATTAATTTAAAATCTTTGTTTATTGGATGGAGACAGCCAGAAATCAAGAGGAAAGGGGGAGACAGGGGGAGACAAAGGAAGAGAGATACCTGCAGCCCTGCTTCACCACTCGTGAAGCTTTCCCCCTGCAGGCCCCGAGCTCAAGCCTGGGTCCCTTCGCACTCACTGTAAGATGTGCTGGAGAGTCGGGCAGTAGCGCGCAGTGGGTTAAGCGCAGGTGGAGCAAAGATGTGCTCGACCAGGTGCGCCACCACCTGGACCCCAAGCAGCTCAAACTGTCAAAAGTTTCCAAATCCTCAGTCTTTTAAAAAAATATGTATTTATTTATTCCCTTTTGTTGCCCTTGTTATAGTTATTATTGCTGTTGTTATTGATGTTGTTGTTGGATAGGACAGAGAAATGGAGAGAGGAGGGGAAGACAGAGAGAGGGAGAGAAAGACAGATACCTGCAGACCTGCTTCACCGCCTGTGAAGCGACTCCCCTGCAAGTGGGGAGCCGGGGGCTCGAACTGGGATCCTTACACCAGTCCTTGAGCTTTGTGCCACCTGTGCTTAAGCCGCTGTGCTACCACGGGACTCCCAAATCCTCAGTCTTTCCATTCACCCCCCCCCCATACACACACACATACACACACTCTCTTTTCCTTATTTTATTTTATTGTTTTTTTTTTTTTTTTTTTGGTAGGGTGGTGGTGGAGAGAAATCTGAAGTCCTCTCTCCTTCTCTATCATGGAATCTGCCTAAAAGCCAACCAACCAACCAACCAACCAACCAAATCAACCCAGAAGGGCCTTGGGCCCTTGGGGCTGCCAGTCCACTTCCTTCCCTTTCTCTTCCAGATCTCCTCCGTCCTGTGGGCACAGACTGGGCATCTCCACTTGAGTTTCCTCCCCTCCCGTCCTCTGTCCTCTGTCCTCTGTCCACCCGGCCCGGCCCGGCCAGCTCCGAGCTTGTGGACTCTGCTCTGTCGCTTTAAGCGTCCCCGCCCGCCGCGCCCCTCCGTCAGCCCTGCGGGCGCTCCCCGCTCCCAACTGCCCGCCGCCCGCCGCTCCTCCCTCTGCTCCAGCTTCTCTGCGTCCTCCTCCTCCTCCTCCTCCTCCTCCTCATCCTCATCCTCTCCCGCTCCTCCTCGCCGCCTCGGGCTGGGCTCCGTCGCTCCTCTGCTCCCCGCAGCCTCCCCGGACGCGCAGCCATGGCGGACATCAAGACGGGCATCTTCGCCAAGAACGTCCAGAAGCGGCTCAACCGCGCGCAGGAAAAGGTCAGGAAGCTGGGTGCGCGGTGCAGGGGCCCTCCGGGGATGCGGATGAGGCCGGGCAGCCCGCCTGCCGCGGGGCCGCGGGGCTGCGGGGCTGCAGGCGCTGGTGCAGATGCGGGCGGCCGGAGGGAGCGGAGCGCACGGGGCGCTGGAGCCCGTGGTCCTCAGTCCCCGAGGGTCGCCCGGCTCGCGCGGTTCTCCGGGCCGCGAGGTCGCAGGTGCAGCAGGTGCAGCGGCTGAGCGCAGCTCCCTCCGGGCTCGCCCGCTGGCTGCCGGCTGCTGTGCTGGCGGGGACGCGGCCCGCGGGTCGGGTCCGGGCGGGCGGGAGGCTGCTGCGGCAGGGCAGCTGCTGGGTGATAGAGTTAGCACGGAAGCCTCTGCACCCTGAGATCTCGGAACCCCTAGGACTGGTAGCGAAAAAGGCATGAAATGCAGTATTAGGGAGCAAATCCCAGAGTTCAACATAGAGACACAGGCACACACTCTGCGCTGTTTTTCGTGTGTGTGTGTGTGTGTGTGTGTGTGTGTGTGTGTGTGTGTGTGTGTTTTGATGCCGGTATCCTTCTCTGGAAGGTCAAAAATAAATATGACCTGAACCTAACAGTTGTTCTCTGCACGTTTCTGTACAAAGGAGGGCGTTTTATTCCATGTTTTCCTTAAACAAAAAATAAAAAAACAAACCCTTATTTCATAGGTCAGGCTCCGTGTTATTTTACAAGACTCGAGTAAACTGACTGCAGTCATTCATTTTTTCTCTCCCCTGGGATGTGGACAAATTATTCCAGGTCCACAGCACAGACAGCCCCAGCAGTTGCACAGAGATGTTCAGTCAGACATTGGTTTTACCTGGCTTGCCTGGCCACAGCTGGTTATCAAGACCTGGTTAGCACTAGAGATCTTCCAGAGATCTTCCTTCTGTGGTCCCAGTGATGGACGTTCATAGGGTAGCTTGAGCATTGGACTTGAAAATGAACACCACATAATGAACCCCATGGCTTGTATCAGCTGAACTGTGTTCTCTTAAGGCAATAGTTTCCATTCTTGGGTTACTATGCTTCAATTGAACCGGAAGTCAGGTTTGCTACATGGCTTGTTATGATAGTGAATTTCGGTCTTCAGAGCTGGCCTGGCTCTCCGGTCCAAGCTCACTGAGCGCTGAGGAATCGTGGATGTGTTTTGCCTCAGGGTCAGGCCCAGAGCTCGGATGCTTCTGTTTCCTCCCTCCAGACACGCACACGCTCAATGCACTAAGAGGATTGTATTTCTTTTAATATCTAACCAAGCTCATCCTGAACTAACGACATCCTCTTCCTGCTGCTGCTTTTGCAGCAACGAATTAGCAAGGTTTTCTGCCCCCATTTAGTCCCCTGTCCCTGGTCACCTGTCCAGAAAGTGGACAGAATCTGCTGGCACCTGGGCCAGGTTTTGTCATCATTTAACCCACTTGAAGGTGTTCTTCACCTGTGATCTACCTCCTCCCCAGTCCAGGTAATAACTTGAAGCTTTAAGTGTGAAGCTCTTCATTGAATCCATGTTCCACCTGTGAAGGAATTTAGTGATAAAGTCTGCCTTTCCACGTATGAAATTATTTCCGAATCTAGGTCACCAGCTGTTAATATGCCAAAAATAAACACAAAGAAAATGTAATCTGTTTTTCAGAGCATTCAGGTCTTTATGAATTGTTTAAAACTCTCCTTTTTAAAAATTGTGAATGACAAGTGTGTGTCACAATTACAAGTGTGTGTGTGGGGGGTGGTCTCTCCTGAGTGGAGGGCTAAAAGAGCTTTGCAGGGGACTTCCAGTGACCCCTTTCCCTTCTGTGGGGAGAGCTGCTGCTGACGACTGCCTGTTGCACATAGCTCAGGAGGTTAGTATACCTAGAAACGGGGTGTATGGGCTTTGCCTCTGGGTCTGTTCTGGTCCCTTCCTAGTCCTGTGCAACATAAAGTAAAAAGGGCATGTAGGAATCCAGGGAGAGCTAATCCAGCCAAATCCACATAAAATCTACTGGAAAGGGGGTTGGGTGGCAGCGCAGTGGGTTAAGCAAGTGCACGTGGCACAAAGCGCAAGGACCGGCATAAGGATCCTGGTTTGAGCCCCTGGCTCCCCACCTGCAAGGGAGTCACTTCACAGGCGGTGAAGCAGGTCTGCAGGTGTCTATCTTTCTCGCCCCCTCTCTGTCTTCGCCTCCTCTCTCCATTTCTCTCTGTCCTGTCTAACAACAACAACATCAATATCAACTACAACAACTATAAAACAAAAAACAAAAAACAAAGGCAACAAAAGGGAAAATAAAAAAAAGCTACTGGGAAATGGAAAGCACAGTTTAGCATTTGTGGCTGCAAGCTTCACGCCACTTTCCCTTCAGTGATTTCTTCCATGCACATCTCTGGTCTCTCCTCTTTTTCCAGTGTCCAGATGTCCCGTTACAATAATGATCTAGCCGATGTATTCTTGAGACCTCTTGTTCATTTTTCTTACAGCCAAACATTTTAAATCCTTGGTTTTCTAATTCTCTGCACTCCACTCCAATAGCTTGCCTTCTACATACACTACTGAAACTACTCTTAAAAGTGATTTAATCTTTTTATTAATTAAAATACAGTTTTTATGGGGCGGGTGGGCCATGATGCACCTGGTTGAGCACCCGTGTTATAATGCACAAGGACCTGGGTTCAAGCCCCCAGCCCCCATCGGCAGGGATAAAGCTTCATGAGTGATGAAACACTGCTGCAGCTTGCTCTCTCTTTCCCACTCCTCTCTAGATTTCTCTCTGTCCTATCTAATAAATAAATAAAATATAAAAGAATAAAAATAAATTAAAATATCTTTTCTTGTTGTACATCTATGAATATTTATTGGAGAAAGAATGAAATACACATAACAAGTGACAGGTGATTTTTAGAAAGCCCAACAAAATCAGGACACTGACAGTTCTGCCATTCGTTACTTCACTGCTGTCTGATGTATACACTATAGGCTTTTTCTTTTATTTGTTTTAAATATTTATTTATTTCATTTTGTTGCCCTCGTTGTTTTATTGTTGTAGTTATTATTGTTGTTGTTGATGCTGTTTATTTTAATACCTAGATGACCTTGCAGAAAAGTTTTATCAATTTACATTTTCACCAAAGGTCCATGATACTCTTACCGATATTAGATCATAAGATTTAAAGTGATCTCTAGCTGTGGCATTGGAAAGATAGTTTCTGCCTCACTTGTGGCTTTTTGAAGGATTATTTATTTATTTTTAAAAGATTTTATTTATTTCTGAGAAAGATTGGAGGAGAGAGAAAGAACCAGACATCACTCTGGCACATGTGCTGCTGCGGATCAAACTGGGGACCTCATGCTTGAGAGTCCAAAGTTTTATCATTGTGCCACCTCCCGGACCACTGAAGGCTTATTTATTCATTTACTGTCGTAAGAGAGACAGAGAGATGAGTGCACTGGTCATCCATAGCATTTTGCAACACCTGGGATTGATCCTGAGGTCTCATAGGCAAGTTGTCTGCACTGCTACCAGGAGCTCTCCCTAGTCCTCTTAACACTTGTTCTGGTTTTTAAAATTTTATTTATTTATTTATTTTACCAGAGCATTGAACTGCTGGCTTATGTTGGTGTGGGGGATTGAACCTGGGACTTTGAAGCCTAGAAATGAGAGTTTCTTTGCATGAACATTATGCTCTCTACCCTCATCCTGTCCTGATTTTTTTAAAAAGAAAGGCTGGCTATTAATACAGAAGCCAGATCTGCCACCTTCTGCACCCCATAAAGATCTTGGGTCCATACTCCTACCCAGAGGAATAAAGAATAGGGAAGCTTCCAATGGAGGGGAAGGGACAGGGAGCTCTGGTGGTGGGAACTGTGTGGTATTGTACCCCTGTTCTCTTACCATCTTGTTTACCATTGTTAAATCACTAATAGACAAATAAGATTGTCTTGCTATTTGTAAAAGCAAAATTTTATTAATATTAACTACTGCAAACATTTTTCTGTTTCTATTTATTTTTAATTTTTGATAACTTTTAATGATTTTGGGGGCTCAGTGGTTTGCAGGATAGTTGTTGACATACGGGCATAGTTTCTCATCTCCTGTGATAGGGATCTGCGAAACAGTCTCACCTCCAGCTTTCTCCACCATTAAGCACCAGGACCCCAAAGGTCTCCTCTCCCACCTCTTTCTTTCTTTCTTTCTTCCTTTCTTTCTTTCTTTCTTTCTTTCTTCCTTCCTTCCTTTTTTTCTTTCTTTCTTTCTTTCTTTCTTTCTTTCTTTCTTTCTTTCTTTCTTTCTTTCTTTTGCCTCCAGGGTTATTGCTGGGGCTCAGTGCCTGCACTATAAATTCACTGCTCCTGGAGGTTATTCCCCCTCCCCTTTTTTGTTGCCCTTGTTATTTATTGTTGTTGTTACTGCCTGGGACAGAGAGAAATGGAGAGAGAAGGGGAAGACAGAGAGAAAGGTAGACACCTGCAGACCTGCTTCACTGTCTCTGTTTTTTTTTTTTTTTAAATATTTTATTTATTTATTTTCTCTTGTTATCCTTGTTGTTTTTCGCTGTTGTTGTAGTTATTATTGTTATTGATGTTGTCGTTGTTAGATAGGACAGAGAGAAATGGAGAGAGGAGGGGAAGACAGAGAGGGGCAGAGAAAGATAGACACTTGCAGACCTGCTTCACCGCTTGTGAAGCGACTCCCCTGCAGGTGGGGAGCCGGGGGCTCGAACCGGGATCCTTATGCCGACCTTGTGCTTTGCTCCACCTGCGCTTAACCCGCTGCGCTACCGCCCGACTCCCCCCGTCCTTGTTTTGTACCACCTACGCTTAATCCGCTGTGCTACCGCCTGATTCCCCCCCCCAAATCTTTTTTAAGGTGTTTTGCTTTGGTGCAATATACTACCCCCAGTTTTGGATAAATTGTTATGGAGAGTGTTACATCTATGTCTCATATATTTGTTTAAATCTATCCATTCGCTTTCTATGTTTGCACATGTGTGCATTGATGTAGTTAGGATCATATAACAATCAGAAAAGTCAATTTAAAGTAGTTCAAGGAAAAGGTCAATTTATTTGCTAAAAATGGATATATATATATTTGAATGTGACTTAATATATATTGACATTTTATGTGCTATATACTTACATACACACACACACACACACACATACACTAACTTGATTGTATGGGGTAAGTACAGTTACAATTCCATTTTATAAATAAGGAAGAGATTAAGTGGTACATCTAGGATCACTCACAATGTAGTGAAATAAAAGTTTGAACCTAAGCAATACAGTGCTTCCCCATATACATAGATTTCAGGCCTACAGGAAATCAGAGTCTAAACCACAGATATATCAGATGCTTTTCCCTCATCTTGAGCTCTACTATTTACACTGCTAACCTTATTATTTTAAAAATACTTTATTTATTCAAAGCACAGGGACTGGCGTAAGGATCCTGGTTCGAGCCCCTGGCTCCCCACCTGCAGGGGAGTCACTTCACAGGCGGTGAAGCAAGTCTGCAGGTGTCTATCTTTCTCTCCCCCTCTCTGTCTTTCCCTCCTCTCTCCATTTCTCTCTGTCCTATCCAACAACGAACGACATCAACAATGGCAATAATAATAACCACAAGGAGGCTACAACAAAAAGGGGGAAAAATGGCCTCCAGAAGCGGTGGATTCATGGTGCAGGCACTGAGCCCAGCAATAACCCTGGAGGAAAAAAAAATACTTTATTTATTTTAATGAGAGAGACATAGGGACATAGGGAGAAATACACACACACACACACACACACACACACACACACACACACACACACACAGAGAGAGTGAGTGGAGATAGTAGTTAGGCAAAGAAACTCTCATGCCTGAGGTTCCAAAATTCCAGGTTCAATCCCCTGCACCACCATAAACCAGGACTGAGAGGTGCCCTGGGGAAAAAAAAGATAAAAAAAAAAGACAGACACCAGAGCACTGCACAGCTCTGGTATATGGTTGTGTTGGGGGACTGAACCTGGTCCCTTAGCCTCAGGCAAGAGAGTCTTTTGGCATAACCATTGTGCTGTCTCCTCAGCCCATCAGCCTTATTCTTGGGAAAGTTCTCTTTTGGTGATGAGTTGTGTGGCAGTACTTCTAGACAGCAGAGTTCGTTTCCTTCTTCATTTACAGAAAACCCCCTAGGATTACCCTCATTGTCCCAAAATGGGCCTTGGGAGAAAAAAACCAACTCTTCTGTCAGGAGCCAGGACCCTGAGTTGGATTAGGCTGAATCAGATACTTATTGATAATTTTGATATCTTTTTTTTCCTATTTTATTTTATTATTTTATTTATTTAAGAAAGGAGACATTAGCAAAACCATAGAATAAGAGGGGTACAATTCTGCACAATTCCCATAACCCGATCTCCATATCCCATCCCCTCCCCTTATAGCCTTCCCATTCTCTATCCCTCTGGGAGTATGGATCCAGGGTCGTTGTGGGTTGCAGAGGGTGGAAGGTCTGGCTTCTGTAATTGCTTCCCCGCTGAACATGGGCGTTGACTGGTCGGTCCATACTCCCAGTCTGCCTCTCTCTTTCCCTAGTAGGGTGGGTCTCTGGGGAAGCGGAGCTCCAGGACACATTGGTGGGGTCTTCAGTCCAGGGAAGTCTGATCAGCATCCGGAACCTGGTGGCTGAAAAGAGAGTTAACATACAAAGCCAAACAAATTGTTGAACAATCATGGACCTAAAGACTGGAATAGTGGAGATGAAGTGTTGGGGGTATTCCCTGCATGCTCTTGTGTACTTCTGCTTTCAGGTAGATATTTTTCCCCTAGTTTATGGGCACGGGTGAAATTTTTGATATCTTTATTTTTGAAATATCTGTTAAGGTTTTAGCCTATGCTTTTATGTAGTTTGTTTTCCAATTTATCGATCGTAGTAATCTTTCTGTTTTCATATACGGATATTTGTCATACTGTCCTGTACTTCATAGCCGCTAGTGATGTCGCTACTGTTTTTTGACTTTGTTTGTTCATATAGTTTTTTCATTTACTGTCAATTCTAGTCAATATGTTTATCCAGAAGCACTTTACTTAAATATTTACTGTTATCATCATTATTATTAATAATCTATTTAATTTTTTTTTAAAATTTTTTATTTGAGAAAGGATTAATGAACAAAAACATAAGGTAGGAGGGGTACAACTCCACACAATTCCCACCACCCAATCTCCATATCCCACCCCCTCCTCTGATAGCTTTCCCATTCTCTATCCCTCTGGGAGCATGGACCCAGGGTCATTGTGGGTTGCAGAAGGTAGAAGGTCTGGCTTCTCTAATTGCTTCCCCACTGAACATGGGCGTTGACTGGTTGGTCCATACTCCCAGTCTGCCTCTCTCTTTCCCTAGTAAGGTGTGTCTCTGGGGAAGCTGAGCTCCAGGACACCTTGGTGGGGTCTTCAATCCAGGGAAGCCTGGCCAGCATCCTGGAGGCATCTGGAACCTGGTGATTGAAAAGAGAGTTAACATACGAAGCCAAACAATTTGTTGAGCAATCATGGATCCCAAGCTTGGAATAGTGGAGAGGAAGTGTTAGGGAGGTACTCACTGCAAACTCTAGTGTACTTCTGCTTTCAGGTATATATTTTGCAGTAGTTTATGGATACGTGTGCACATAAGCTCTCTCTCACAGAAACTGGTGTATATCTAGGTTATGGGACTTTGTTAGAAAGTGAACTATCTGAGATGAAATTAGAGTGTACTATAAAAGAAAAGGTCTCACCCGAGTAATGAAGCTGAAGGGTTGTCATTCCACACGTGAAGTCTCTGGACACAGTCTGAGGTGAAGCATGTTGAGGTGGCAATCGTTGCGTTGGTTAGGTTGTGATCGGCGGATGCAATATTATTTGGTTTGGATTGGGAGATGCATACGGGAAAGTGGGCCCTATCCAAGGGTTCCAGGACTGGGGGAAGTAGGGGCTCTATAGTGGAGATGTGAGGTTCCTGCTGTCTTAGGGTTCAAAAAGACAATCGATAGTTAATGTTATCATCACATTATTTGTTAATTGGGTTAACTTTGAAAAGTTCTTTTGTTATGGTTTGCTGTACAGTATCCAGTATCTTGTATATAGCTGTGCTATTGGATGCTTCTAATATACTTGGTCTAGGCTTTTGAGAGAGTCCGCATATCAAATACACAGCCTATATATTAAAAAGATTCAGTTTGTGTTTTGAGAAACTTTGAGACATACAATTGATTTCCCCCCTCTCATATTAATTAACTACTGATTTATATGTCTGCATTTTGCTAGGAGTGTACATAAACACCATTCCCACCACCAAAAGACTGTGACCCATCCCTCCCGCCCACTCCCACCCCCCACTGGCCCAGGAAGCTGCATGTCTACCCCTCACCACTGGGTTTTTACTTTGGTGCCCTACTTACAATTTGATCAGGTCCTGCTTTTAGTTTCCCTTTCAGATCTTCTTAGTCAACTTCTGTTGATGAGTGGGATCATCCCATACTCATCTTTATCTTTCTGACTTAGTTCACTTAACATAATTCCTTCTAGCTCTGTCCAAGATGGGTCAGAGAAGGTGGGTTCATTGTTCTTGATAGCTGCATAATATTCCATTGTGTATATATACCACAGCTTTCTCAGCCACTCATCTGTTGTTGGGCACCTGGGTTGCTTCCAGGTTTTAGCTATTATGAATTGTGCTGCTATAAACATAGGAATACACACCTCTTTTTGGTGGGGTGTTATGGAATCCTTGGGGTATAACCCCAGGAGAGGAATTACTGGATCATATGGAAGGTCCATGTCTAGCCTTCTGAGAGTTTTCCAGACTGCTCTCCACAGAGGCTGGACCAATTTACATTCCCACCAGCAATGTACAAGGGTTCCTCTGTCCCCACATCCTCTCCAGCATTTGTTGCTGCTGTCCTTTTTGATGTATGCCATTCTTACAGGAGTGAGGTGGTATCTTAGTGTTGTCTTCATTTGCATTTCTCTGACAATCAGTGACCTAGAGCAGTTTTTCATATGTTTGTTAGCCTTTTGGATCTCCTCTGAGGTGAATGTTTTGTTCATTTCCTCTGCCCATTTTTGGATGGGGTCATTTGCTTTTTTGCGGCTAAGTTTGCTGAGCTCTTTATATATTTTAGTGATTAGTTTCTTGTCTGATGTCTGGCATGTGAAGATTTTCTCCCATTCTGTGAGGGGTCTCTCTGTTTGTTTAATAGTTTCTTTGGATGTGCAGAAGCTTTTCAATTTGATGTAGTCCCATTGGTTTGTTTCTGCTTTAGTCTTCCTTGCAATTGGGTTTGATTCATCAAAGATGTCCTTGAGGTGTATGTGGGAAAGTGTTTTACCAATGTTTTCCTCTAAGTATTTGATTGTTTCTGGTCTGACATCTAGGTCTTTGATCCATTTGGAGTTGATTTTTGTTTCTGGTGAGATAAAGTGGTTCAATTTCATTCTTCTGCATGTTTCAACCCAGTTTTCCCAGCACCATTTATTGAAGAGAGCCTCCTTTTTCCATTTAATCCTTTGGGCCCCCTTATCAAAGATTAGATGCCCATAGGTGTTGGGATTTACTTCTGGACTTTCAATTCTGTTCCACTGGTCTGTGTGCCTATTTTTGTTCCAGTACCATGCTGTTTTGATGATGATGGCTTTATAATATAGTTTAAGATCTGGGAGTATGATTCCTCCATTTCTGTTTCTTTTCCTTAAGATGGTTTTGGCAATTCTAGGTGTTTTCAGGTTCCAGATAAATGATTGTAGTGTTTGTTCTATTCTCTTAAAGAAGCCTGGTGGAACTTTGATGGGTATTGCATTAAATTTGTATATGGCTCTGGGGAGAATATTCATTTTGATGATATTTATTCTTCCAATCCATGAGCATGGGATATCTTTCCATTTCTTGGTATCAGTTTCTATTTCCTTGAGTAGCGACTCATAGTTTTCAGTATACAAGTCTTTCACTTCTTTGGTCAACTTTATTCCTAGGTATTTGATTGATTTTGCTGAAACAGTAAATGGGAGTGACTTCTGGATGTCTTCTTCTTCAGATTTAGTGTTTGCATAAAGAAATGCCACTGATTTTTGTACATTTATTTTGTAGCCTGATACCTTGCTATATTGCCTAATAACTTCCAGTAATTTTCTACTGGATTCTTTAGGTCTTTCTATGTATACTATCATATCATCTGCAAATAGTGAGAGCTTGACTTCTTCCCTTCCAATCTGTATTCCTTTGATTTCTTTCTCTTGCCTGATTGCTATGGCAAGAACTTCCAATACTATGTTGAAGAGTAACGGTGACAGTGGACAGCCCTGTCTAGTCCCCGATCTGAGGGGGAATGCTTTCAGCTTCTGTCCATTGAGTATGATGTTGGCTGTAGGTTTGCTATATATAGACTCCACTATCTTGAGGAATTTCCCATGTATTCCCATTTTTTGTAGAGTTTTGAGCATGAACGGGTGTTGGATTTTGTCAAAGGCTTTCTCTGCATCTATTGAGATAATCATGTGGTTTTTGGCTTTGCTTTTATTGATGTGGTGAATGACATTGATTGACTTACGGATGTTGAACCAGCCTTGCATTCTTGGGATGAATCCCACTTGGTCATGATGAACAATCTTTTTGATGTGTTGCTGAATCCGGTTGGCCAAGATCTTGTTTAATATTTTGGCATCTATGTTCATCAGAGATATTGGTCTATAGTTTTCCTTTTTTGTTCTGTCCCTATCAGCTTTTGGTATCAGGGTGATGTTGGCTTCATAAAAGGTTGTAGGGAGTATTCCTGTTTCTTCAATCTTATGGAATAGCTTAAGAAGTATGGGTATTAACTGTTTCCTGAAAGTTTTGTAGAATCCGTTTGTGAAGCCATCTTGTCCAGGACTTTTGTTGTTGGGGAGATTCTTAATAACGGTTTCAATTTCTTTGTCTGTGATTGGTGCATTTAGATTTTGTAGTTCTTCTTGGTTCAGTTTTGGAAGTGCATAGGTTTCTAGGAATTGTTCCATTTCTTCCAGATTCTCTAGCTTGGTGGCATATAGTTCTTTATAGAAGTTTCGCAGGATTCTCTGGATTTCTGTGGTGTCAGTTGTGATAGCGCCTCCATCGTTTACAATTCTATTAATTTGAGTCTTCTCTCTTTTTTGTTTGGTGAGTCTGGCTAGGGGTTTGTCAATTTTGTTTAATCTTTCAAAGAACCAACATTTGGCTTCATTGATCTTTTGTATGGATCTTTTATTTTCGATGTTGTTTATTTCTGCTCAAACTTTAGTGAATCTATTTAATTTTTGCTCAGAGAACTGCTCAGCTCTGGATTATGGTGGTGTGGGGGATTGAACCTGGGATTTTGGAGTGTCACGCAAGAGAGTCTCTTTGCATAACCATTATGCTAACTACCCCCACCCTTACTTCAATATTTAATTATTCTGGGATTAAGCTACTTTTGGTCTACCTTCTATTTGTGAAACCCAGTAGCATTTGTTTTATTTTATTGATTTATTTGATAGAGACATCCAGAAATAGAGAGGGAAGGGAGTGATTGCAGAGAAAGAGAGACAGAGAGACACTTGCAGCCCTCCTTCACCACTCCTGAAGCTTTCCCCCTGCAGGTGGGGACCAGAGGCTAGAACCTGCGTCCTTGCGCACTGTAATGTGAGTTCTTAACCAGATGCACCACTGCCTGGCCCCTTGAGTTCGATATTTTTCGTGCCATTTTATACCCCAAGTAATTATTGTATAACAACCATGGGTGCAGTATATTTCATGCATTAGAACTTCCCAACTAAATTGTAGATGTGTGAAGACAAGGACCAGATGTCTTTTGAATCGTCTGTCCGTAGTGATGCAGTACTGACTTGGCTTTTCATGTTCTCACCTGTTTACTTCCTACCTCTGTGGACACAGTGCATGGAAGCATCCTTTACAATTATTCCTTGTCTGGTTTTTGTGAAATTACATTAACGGTTTTACTGTTCACCACTGTCCTTTGTTAGGACATTTTGTGAAAGTAGTGCGTCAAATCTAGTTTTCCATATGGGAATAGTTCTGGGTAGGAACTCCATCAATATTAGATTAAACCATGTTAAATTGGTATTTTGTGAATCAAACCAACTAATACTGATAACCATGTGCCTGAACCCAACATGAATTGTGTAATATGGCAAGAAAAACAGTGGAGACTAATTTCATATGTTTAAATGATATTTTCTTTCCTCTCTTTCTCTTTTGTCATCTCTGGGGATTCAACACTCTAAACGGACTTTTTTTTTTTTTTTTTTTTTTTTTTAGCTAGAGTCACAGAGACAAAAAGAAAGAAAGGGAAAGAAATTATAACACCTGGTTGAGTGCACATGGAATCAGGCCCCGGTCCCCAGCTTAAGGGGGAAAGTTTTGCAAGTGGTGAAGCAGTGGCATAGGTGTCTCTCTGTCTCTCTTTTCTGTCTCTCTCTTCCCTCTTGATTTCTGATAATCCCTAATAAATAAAAAGAAAGAGAATTAAAAAAATAAATTATAGTCCCCAAGCTTCCTTCAGTGCAGTGGGGGCTGGGATTGAGCCTGGGCTTGTTTTTTTATTGTTGATTTATAGATGAACATTCAATTTTTTTTCTCAAAGAGAAATTTGGATGATGTATGTGTTTACCTGTGTGTTACACATCTCTCTCTCCATGCGTGCGTACGTGTGTGTGTGTGTCTGTGTGTGTCTGTGTGCAAATGTCTGTATGTAGAAATGAAGGACCAGAAGACTCCAGGAGTCGTAAAAAGTTTTATGAACCAGTGGTAAATTAATATATTTTATTCCAAATAAAACACCCCTCTTAGATGTAAAATTTCAAGTTAACTAGTGTATTTTGTGGAGGTCTAGTGGAAATAGTTGTCAAGGATTAATCACTTTCTTACCAGGAGTGTTTTATGGTATTTAAGCTGGAGTCCTTGCAGTCTACTTCTCTGAAAGTTGTTTAAGGTAATTCCAGCTTATGTATCAATCACAAAAAAGTTGAAACATGCATCTTAAAAACTGATACATACTTTTGGAAGGTGACAGATAAAGATGAGACAAGATGGGCAGATTTATTTATAGTTGCATCTGGTTTTCATTGGTCTCATCTGTTTGACTTTGAGGTGTAGCAGTAATACTGTCCAGTGTGCTTCTGTATGGTTTTGATCTCTTGGAAAGAAAGCTTACTCGCTGAATACTAGTCCATCAGAGGCCAGGCAGTGGTACATCCAGTGAGTGCACAGGATATCATGCCTAAGGATCTGGGTTCAAACCCCTGGTCTCCACCTACAGAGAAGAAGCTTCACTAGCAGTTAGATAGTGCTTCAGGCATCTCTCTTCCTCTCTCCCTCTTACTGCTTCCTCCCCTCACAAATTTCTCTCTATCCTATCAAATGAACGGGGGGGGGGGGGGGAGAAAAAATGCCTGCCAGGTGTGGTGGATTCTTTGTGTAGACACCTAGCCCCACTGATAACACTTGTGGCAAAAATAAAACAAAGGGGCTGGCTGGTGGCATATCTGGTTAAGCTTACACCTTACAGTGCCTGAGGACCCGGGTTCAAAGTCCAGTCCCCACCTGCAGGGGCAAAGCTTCATGAGTGGTGAAATGGTGCTGCAGGTGTTTCTCTTTGTCACTCTCTATCTTCCCCCATCCCTCTCAATTTCTGTCTCTATTCAATAAGTACATAAATTAAATTTAAAAAATTAAAATAAAAAGAACAAAATGCCCCAAACATTAATTAGATTCTAAGTTTAATTTTTAAATAGTATTTTGTTGGAATGTATCTAAATTGATATTATCGTGTGTGTGTGTGTATGTGTTTGTTTCTTTTTTAGTGTATGATTTTCAAATGTCTATACAGGAATCTTTTTTTTCTTTAATTTTATTTTTTTCTTTCTCTCTCTCTCTCTTTTTTTTTTTTTACTTAGGGTAATGCTTTATAGTCATTTAAGTCATGACAAATGAGCATGGTTTCCTTATGCACCAGGACCACACAATTTTCTTCCACCCTTCCTCCCCCTTTCTCCAGAGCCCTTTGGTTTGCTGCAATACACCATGTCCAGTCATGGTTCACTTTGTGTTCTCCCTCCCTGCTTATTATGCCTATTTACTATCCCTATTTATTATGTCCTGCTAATAAGGGGGATAGTTCAGTATTTATTTTTCCCCTCTCGAATTATCTGTTCATTTATTATAATATATACAAAACAGAATTTGGTTGAAATGAAGAAGCATCGTCATTTAGTTCTCTTCCCCCTGTGCACTGAGTCGGGTGATGCAACTCCCAGACCCCTGAAAGACATCTCAATTCTCAGGGTTACCTTTCTCCTTAGCAGCGACTTAGTATGTGGGCTCTTATCTTCTTGAAACACCTTGAATTCATGATTTACATGTGGCCTGCCTGATAAACGATTCCAAAATAGTCAAATTCACTGAAGCCAGATGAAGACATCTCCCCTTTAAGCTAGCCATCTGGAATTCCCAGTGAAAGCAAGTGAACCAACTTCACCATGAGAGTCTATCCTGAAAGACCTATTTTTAAATTTTATTAGTGATATAATATTAAATTACACGATTACATGTCAACAGGGGTATTAATTCCACACTGATTTCACCACCAGAGTTCTGAACCCCCAACCCCTTCACTGCAAGCCACAGCAGTTCTCCTAAGGCTGCAGCCAAGGTTTGACTGTCATCTCTGCAACCTTCTGTCTGGATTTGTACATAACTTCCCGCTTTACCTTCCAGGCCCAGTCCTCTCTTCCCCTCCACGACACACAGAGATGTATTGCTACATCCAGATGTCCCTCCCTTTTTCCTCCTTTCTCTCCAGGTGCTGATGGAGCTGAATAGAACCCTCTTTTTCTCTCCCTCCTGTCGCTTTTCCCCCACTGGGAGTAAAATTCTTTATGGGGTGTAGCAGGTGGGAGTTCTGGCTTTTGTCATTACTTCTTCGCTGGGCATGGGCGGAGAATACATTTCTCCAGGTGGGTCCATACTCCCAGCTTGTGTCTGTCTTTCCCTAGTGGGGCAGGTCTCTGGAGAAGTGGGGTTCCAGGACACACTCGTGGGGTCGTCTGCCCAGGGAAGTCAAGATGGCATCATGGTAGCGTCTGCAGCTTGGTGTTTGGAAGGTGACAGGGCATGCAGGAAGACAAAATGGTTAATGAATGGTTAATGAACCAAAAAGTAGGAACAGAGCAGATGAGTTAGGGATCTTAGGGTGCAAGGAAGCTAGGAAGTCCATTTTCAGCATTACACGGTCTCTTCTAGTTCTGTCTGAGATGATGCAAAGGAGACTTGATCGTCTTTAATGGCTGAGTAGTGTTACATCACATTATTTTAGCCCTTCATTTGTCATTGCACATCTGCATTGCTTGTAGGTTTTGGCTATTACAAAGTGTGCTGCTATCAACATAGGTATTCGTACATCTCTTCTGATAGGTGCATTTGTCTCCTTTGAATAAATTGACTTCATAGAGTAGGTCCATTTCTCACGTTGTGAGAAATCTCCAGGCTGTTTTCCACAAGGGCTGGACGAGTTTACACTCCTACCAGCAGTGCAGAAGTGTCCTTTTATTCCTTACATCTTGTCCAACATTTGTCATTTCTGTCCTTTCTGATGAATGACATCCTCACAGAGGTAAAGTGGTATCTCTTGTCTTCACGTGCATTTCTCTGATAATCAGTGACTTTGAGCACCTTTTTTGCGTGTCTGTTTGCTACCTGCATCTCTTCTTTGGTGAAGTTTCTGCCCATGTCCTTGTCCCATTTTCTAACCCCTCTCTCTCATACATACCTCCCCTAAACTCTCATGCATTGTGCTTTTATTTTTCTTTATCTATTTATCTTTAATATATTCTTTTCTTCTTTATGGTTTCTTCTTTGATCACTGGCTCCTGGGGAGTGCATTTTTTCACTTCCGCCTATTTGCTAGTTGTCATTATTGACTTCTGATTTCACCCATTGTAATTGCACAGCACACTGTGATCATTTCGGTCCCTCTAGATTTCTTGAAGGAGGAGAGTGAGGTAATTAATTGGGTGAAGAGGATCAAAAGTTACACACTTTTGGTGTATTGCACCAAAGTAAAAGACTCTGGAGTGGGTGGGGGGGAGAGTTGTTCAGATCCTGGAACAGGATGGCAGAGGACCTAGTGGGGGTTGTATTATTGTGTGGAAAACTGAGAAATGTTATGCATGGACAAACTATTGTATTTACTGTTGACTGTAAAACATTAATCCCCCAATGAAGAAATAAAAAAAAAATTGTGAGAAGACAAAAAAAAGTTATAAACTCCTGGTTATAAGAAGCCAGGGTGAAATGTACAACATGGTAGCTAGTTAGTAATACTGTATTATCATTATGAAAACTGAAATTACACCTTACATATTCTCATCATATAAAGAACTGGTAACTATATTAAATAAACATTGTGGTAATCATCTCACAGTATCTGCATATATCAAATTATTGTATTCCCCATCATCATTTATACAATGTGATATATTATGTATTTCTCAAGAATCTTGAGAAATAAGGTTTGCGGAGGCTTATAAACATAGGGCTGATCCTAGACAATGTCTCTGCTTACCTGAGAATGACTGCAGTCTTCCGGTGTGGAGTAAAGTTTCTGCAGATGGGGGTCTGACTGTTTGGTTTGCAGTGTAGTTCTAACCTCAGTCTTCCTACCGATTTCCTCCCTTCCTTTCTTTCTTTCTTTCTTTCTTTCTTTCTTTCTTTCTTTCTTTCTTTCTTTCTTTCTTTCTTTCCTTCCTTCCTTCCTTCCTTCCTTCTTCCTCTTTCTTTCTTTTTTTCTTATGTATTTATTTACTTTTATTAGTGATTTATAAAATTACAAAATAACAGTATAATTCCACACTATTCCCACCACCAGAGTTCCATGTTCCCATTACCCACCATTAGAAGCTTCAGTGGTTTTCCTAAGGTCACAGCTATGGGTTAACTATTGGTTCTATATCTATCTATCTATCTATTTATCTATCTATCTATCTATCTATCTATCTTCTATCTATCCATATCTATATATTTGCCTATTTTTTCTATGGTCTTACCATCTCTTCCTTTTTAAAAAGTTTTTATTTATAAAATGGAAATATTGACAAGACCATAGGATAAGAGGGGTACAATTCTACATAATTCCCACCACCAGAACTCCCTTTCCTATTCCCTCCCTTGATAGCTTCCCTATTCTTTGTCCCCCTGGGAGTATGGGCCCAGAGTCATTATGGGGTGCAGAAGGTGGAAGGTCTGGCTTCTGTAATTGCTTCCCCGCTGAACATGGGTGTTGGCAGGTGGATCCATACTTCCAGCCTGTCTCTCTGTTTCCCTAGTGGGGCAGGGCTCGGGGGAAGTGGGGCTCTGTCAGGCTGTTTCATTCATATTGAAAGTAAAGCAGTTTACAGCCATACCAAGCTGAGCCTGCCAGATCTTGCCTGCTCTCAGGAGCTGAGTAGGGTCTGGCCTGGTGAGCATGGAGAAAGTGAGATAGTGGGTCTTTGGCTAGTGTTGCCTCTTCTTTTCAGTGCTGTCAGGTCTTGATTCATGTATGTTGACCATCTTTATATGCACATAAATATTTACATCTGTCATATCTTTGTGAGTTGGCCTTTGACTTATTTTAAAATGTCTTTTTTGTGACTAGTAATAATTTTTATCTTAAAGTCTATTTTGTCTCATGTTGGTATATCCACTGCATCTCTCTTTTGGGTACCACTTGCATAGTCTGTCTTTTCCAGCCTTATAGTATCAACCTACTCGTGTCTTTGAATCTGAATTAAGTTGGTAGTATATAGTTTCAGCTGGTGTTTGCCTTTTCTTTGGAGTTTTGAATCTGTTTGCACTGAAATTGACATTAATTTATAGTAGGGCTTGTGTCTGTCACGAGTGCTTGTTTTTTTTCTATTAAGTATCTATATTCTGATGTGCTCTTCGAATTCCAGTAACACCCTTGACTATCTCCGCTAAAACACTTGCATGACATGACAAGAGGGTTCCGTCTCTGAAGAAGCTACAGTGCTTTCGGCTAAATGTCTATTCTAACATTTGTTTTAAATCAGATGAAATTGAATTCATTTTGTGAATCAAAAAATCGTTGGATGTAATGAGTTTAATACACTTCAACTTACGCACACAAGCATTTGATGAGGGATCATCTTTTGCTGCAACATGGTCGGGACTGAAGAGAAAAAAAAAGAACAAAAAAGGCAAATACGGAATGATTTCAGTCAGATATGAGATCTCAACACACAGTGCAGGCGAACAAAATTAAACAATAACAAACCTGGAGGTTCTAAAGCAGAACTGAGTTTATCAAAGTGGGGAGTCCAAGAAGGGGTGAAGGGGTGATGGGGGTCCAGTGGACTGTGGAGAAAGGATGTGGTCACCTTGATGGTCAGTGTGGTGTGAAAGAGAAAATAATCTGAAGATAGGTGGAAGTGTACCTTCAGCATAAGTAGTGTTATACATTAGTGTTACCTTAAAAAACAGAAATACACACATTCAGTCTTTTTTTTTTTTTAATTGAATTTAGCACCTAGAGTCTGCAGAGTCCTGCTGTGAAAGTCAGGAGTGTTTTATGTGAAAGGTGGAAAGATGACGCAGGAAGAGTCCAGCAATTCTCTTAGTTTGGAACAGAGGATAATGAGCAGGTGCTTGATTACTTAGAAATCACCCAGACTGAAAGAGAGAGACAGGCTGGGAGTATGGATCCACCAGTCAACGTCCAGGTTCAGCAGGGAAGCAATTACAGAAGTTGGACCTTCTACCTTCTGCACCCCACAATGACCTTGGGTCCATACTCCCAGAGGGATAGAGAATAGGAAAGCTATCAGGGGAGGGAATGGGATACGGAGATCTGGTGGTGGGAACTGAGTGGAGTTGTACCCCTCTTATTTTACGGTTTTGTTAATGTCTCCTTTTTTAAATGAATAAAAAAAATTAAAAAATTATTATTTTTTGCACTATATAGCTTCCCAGGACTGTTACTATGAAATCAAGATCTTTGCTAACTGTTGTTATATATCTGGTTTCTCTTCAGACCGTATACATCTTTCACCTTTTACTAATTGGTGTTATTTCTTAATTAAAAGTTTAAGAAAATTTACCTAAGGCCATATAGGCCTGATAATCATTTAATGATAAGAGTAATAACTATAATTAAAAGTATTTCAATAAAAAAAAGAAATTACCCAGACTATATCTGGTGCAAAAGATTGATCTCTCTCGTCAAGACCTTCCTGGAAGCATTCTTATTCTAATTAGTTAGAAGAAATTCACCTTCACAGCTTAGCTGAATCTGTCAATAGAGGACGAAGAGTTTTAACCCTGGGCAGTTTTTCACTTCATTTATGATGTGAAGATCCACCTGCCTTGGGTCTCCGGCCAGAGACAGGTGCTGCTGATGTTATTTGGCAATTAATAATTAGCTGTGGCACTCTAGAAATAATGTTTTATATAATATTAAAAAAAAAGGGCCAGGTAATGGTGCACCGGGCTGTGTACACAATGTTACAATGCACAAGGACCCAGGTTCAAGCCCCTAGTCCCTACCTGAAGGGTTTTGTGAATGATGAAGCAGGGCTGCAGGTCTCTCTCCCTCTCCCTCTCCCTCTCCCTCTCCCTCTCCCTCTCCCTCTCCCTCTCCCTCTCCCTCTCCCTCTCCCTCTCCCTCTCCCTCTCCCTCTCCCTCTCCCTCTCCCTCTCCCTCTCCCTCTCCCCCTCCCCCTCCCCCTCTTCCTTCTCCACCCCCTCCTTCTCCCTCTTCCCCCCTCCCCATCCCCTCCCTCTCCTTCTTCCTCTCCCTCTCCCTCTCCCTCTCCCTCCTTCCCTCTCTTATTTCTGGCTATCTCTATCCAATAAATAAAAATAATTACAAAAAAGAATTTTAAAAAATAGAAATTGTGCCACTAAAACTATTGGATGAATTTGCTAGGATTTGGAATTTGAATTCCAAAATCTCTTTTCAAATCTTGATCTGCTTACTTTTCAGTTTATAGTCTCCGTACACCTCTCTCTGAACCTGCTTCTGCTTTTAGTCAAATGCAGGAAAAGATAGCTATTTTTCAGACTATTTTTCAGACTGTAGGCAGAATCTGAGATCCTTTTTAAAATATTGGCTCAGGAGGTCTTATTTCCATAGAATGGTTGCTATTTTTATTTTCTTTGGCTTTTAGTGCCTTTCTCAAAGTGACAAATCAGTGCCATATATATATATTAAATACTATCTATCTATCTATCTATTTAATGTTCTTTTAGAATAGATGGCAAAAGAGGATATAAGTGTATAGTCTACACATCAATTTGGGACAAGTAGGAAAGTTCCTCAGTGAAGCTGAGAAGACCTGGCACATGACACATATTTCTTTGGTCACATTCAAGTGTGTTAAAATGGTGCCCCAGAACCAGAGGTGCAGACAGGCCATGTGACATCATCTGTCTGCCCTCACCTATCTCACAGGTAGGGCGTGTGGGCCCCACTTGAGGACATAGACTTGTGTGGGAATACAGACCTCTCGAGGAGGATGGAGCTATGGGAACTTAAAAAAAAACCAAACCTTGTTCCCCTTCATACAGAACCAGCTTTATGGAGGACCTGAGCATTCAGTCTCTTGTTTTCCTTCCTTCTTTCTTTAAATCTTTTTATTTTGTTTTGTTTATTTATTATTGTATAGAGACAGAGAGATTGAGAGGGGAAGGGGAGGTAGGCAGGGAGAGAGACAGAGAGACACCTACAGCCCTGCTTCACCACATGTGAAGCTTTCCCCCTGCAGGTGGGGCCCAGGGGCTTGAACCTGGGTCCTTGTGCACTGTAATGTGAGTGCTTAACCAGGTGCACCACCACCTGGCCCCTGTTTTCCTTCTCTCTCTCTTTCTCTCTCTCTCTGAGTCTCTTTTGAGAAAACTACAGAGATTGTAGGAATTGGTATTTATATACTTTCCTCATGTTTGGGAGCTACTCTCCACTGTAATCCAGCTTTCTAGCCCTATTCTCAACTCTGACACCACCTTCCCAGACAAAACTATAGAAAGATGGACCATTCTTTTTATTATTATGATTAGTGACTTAATATTGATTTTTAAAATTATAAGATAATAGAGATGTAATTCCACACCATTTCCACCACCAGAGTTCTGTGTCCCTATCCCCTCCATTGGAAACTATAGTAATTCTCCCAAAGTCACAGATATAGGTTGACTTTATATCTATCTACCTATTTATCTATCTATCTTTCTATCTATCTATCCATCCATCTACCTACTTACCATTTTTTCCTATGGTCCTGCCTTCACTTCCTTTCAAAGTCACACCTATTAGGTAATACTACTGCTGAGCATCCATTCTATTTTTCTGTCTTCTCTATTTTTATGTTTGCTCCTTGATTTCTTCTGGTGTTCTCCAGATTTGCTTTCCTTTCAGTGACGGTATAAAACAAAGATTCCCGCTGACAAACACTTCAGGTCCTGGTGTTCAGAGCCCTGGGATCTATCATCTCTCCCTATCATTTACCCTCCTGGGAGAATGTGGTGCAGAAGGTGGGAGTTCTGGCTTCTGTAACTGCTTCTCCGCTGGACGTGCACACTGGCAGGTTGATCCAGCACCCCAGCCTGTCTTCTCTTTCCATCGTAGGGCGGCAAAGAGGAGAAAAGAGGACGGGCCATTCTTTGAGTAGAGTCTTCTTGATTGCACTAACAATATGCTAAGGGTTGTGTTGGGTAACAAACAATGTACCAGACGTTTCTAACAACATCCCAAGCCACTGGTTGCTGCGACTGAGTTTGGGCTGGAGAATTTTTACCTCTCCTCAAGCATCTGGAGGAAGTCTAGTGGCTGAGTTTCAAGTTGACTGTGAGGTGTTTTACTGGCAGATGAGCTGAACAAACAACAGGCCGACTCCACTGAAGAAGAGAATCCTTTATCCCAAATTATAGAGCCTTTGCCCTCAGTTAGACTGCCCACCTACCCCCTCCGACACTGAGTTTGACATTAACTGGCACTGACAATAGTGGCGGGGGAGAACTAGAACAACCCAATGTAAAGCATACAACAGTGGCTGTTTCAGAGTCAAGCCAGAAAGCAGAGAGCAGCCTGCCATCTCGTAGCCTTGTGACTTTGGTGCTTATCCTCGTCTCATCAGTGATTTTATGCTGCTAGTGCTTGGGCTCGATGCCCAGAGTCCACTGATCTTTTACCAAAGCTTTGCATTTGTTTAATACAATGCTCTTTGCTTTCTGATGAATCATGGACTGTGGAGATCACAGTTAATACGGTAACACAAAAGCCACAGCAAATTTCGATTGCCCATGACGTTGTTTAGTAAGCATACATTTTTCCCCCGTTGTCACCTGTTTTTCTATAGGAACATTTCTAATGTGAGTTTTCCTGGGGTTTGATAGCCAATTCCAATGGAAGCTAGACACGTACATGAGTTTGATTGCTGGCAGACATGTGGCTTAACTGAATAGAAGCTGAGGCAATTTTATCATCGAAAAGAGAATGTTAAGAAGATTTTAATTGGGGGTTAGGCAGTGGTGCACCGGGATAAGCACACATAGTATGAAGCGTAAGGACATGTGTAAGGATCTTGGTTCGAGCCCCCAGTTCCCCACATACAGAGGTGTTGCTTCATAAGAGGTGAAGCAGGTCTGCAAGTGTCTATCTTTCTCCCCCTCTACTTTCCCCTCTCAGTTTTCTCTGTCCTGTCCAAAAAAAAAAAAAAAAGGCCACAGGAGCATTGGATTTGTAGTGCAAGCACTGAGCCCTAGTGATAACCCTGGAGGCAAATATATATATATATTCCACTGATGACAGCATCTAGTGACTACTACCTTGATATTTTATTTTAATTTATTTTAATTTATTTAAATGAGAGAAATATAGAGGGAAAGATAGAGAGACCAGAACACTACTTAGCTCTGGCTTATGGTGGTGCGGGGTATTGAACCTTGAGTCTCAGAACCTTAGGCATGAATGTCTTGTGTAACCATAATGCTGTCTCCCCAGGCCATGATGATGATGATGATGATGATGATGATGATGATTTTTCCTCCAGGGTTATCAGTGGGGCTCAGTGCTGGCACTATGAATCCATTGTTCCTGGTGGTAATTTTTTCCTATTTTACTGAATAGAGACAGAGAGAAATTGAGAGGGGAGGGGAGGTAAAGAAGGAGAGAGTGAGAGAGACACCTGCAGACCTGCTTCACTGTTTGTAAAGTGTTCCTCCAGCAGTTGGGGAGTCCAGGGCTCAAACCCAGATCCTTGCACTGTTCCTTGTGGTTAGTATTATATGTGCTTAGTCACGTGCACCACCACCCATTCCCCCCTCTCCCCTTGTCTATATATACGGCTCTCCGCTCATATTCTTTGGTTTGATGTCAGTACTGGCAGGTGGTGTTGATAGTAACAGTTAATTACTGCACTGGTGTACTTACAGTGTCCTACCATTATTACCAGTCAGTAGGCATCAGTAATTCAGATATATGACAGATACAGCACTATTGGACTTATTTGGGGGCTGCTGATCAGGTAATAATTACAGCTGCAGAACTGAAAAAGCTTATAAAGAAACCCAAGGGGTATATTAAGAAGACAGGGATGCAGAAGGTGGAAGGTCTGGCTTCTGTAATTGCTTCCCCGCTGAACATGGGTGTTGACAGGTCGATCCATACTCCCAGCTTGTCACTTTCCCTAGTGGGGTGGGCTCGGGGGAATCGGAGCTCCAGGACACATTGGTGGGCTTGTCTGTCCAGGGAAGTCTGGTCGGCATCATGATAGCATCTGGAACCTGGTGGCTGAAAAGACAGTTAACATACAAAGCCAAACAAATAGTGCAGATGAAGAGTTGGGGGGTACTCACTGCAGATTATTGTGTACTTTTACTTTCGGGTGTATATTTCGCCCTAGCTTATGTGAACATATGCTCTATCTCACGGGACCTAGTATATATCTAGGTTTTGGGACTTTGTTAGGAAGTGAACCACCTGGAATGGAATTAGAGAATACTATGAAAGGAAAATTACAGAAGTCAGACCTTCCACCTTCTGCATCCCACAATGACCCTGGGTCCACACTCCCAGAGGGATAAAGAATAGGAAAGCTATCAGGGGGTGGGGATGGGCTACAGAGATCTGGTGGTGGGAATTGTGTGGAGTTGTACCCCTCTTATCCTATGGTTTTGTTAATGTCTCCTTTTATAATAAATTTAAAAAAAGGAAGGCAGGGAGCTACTGAGTGAGGAAGAGGTGGAAGGAGGGGGCAAGAGAGGTAATATGTTGAATTTTCATAACAGTATTGGGAGATAAATAGCTCTAGCCTTCTTATTATATACAAGGGTATCAAGGTGGAAACAGAGAACTTGGGGGATAATTAGAACAGATAGCAATGGCAGTGAGGCAGCATCTGGGGAAGCTGGCTCATGGCTTCATGCTCAGACGCCCACAGTCCTGCACGACATCAAAGCTCACACCTTATGTAAGTGAACACTCACAGAAGCTCTGACCACAGGGTTTTAACTAATATCTATGGGGAAAATGCTGACTTACATGCCAGTGTTTTCATGAAGTGGGAAAATAAAAGGGTTCTTCATTTAAGACTCTGCACATGGCATTTCATATGTAATATTGGGAATTAGTCCCACAAAGATCTGCCTATTGAAAGTTTGGTTCTGGAGGGCTGGGTGGTGGTGCAGGTTGTTGGGTAATTGTGCAGATGTGGTTGAAACATTGGCAAGGCCCACAAATCATTATATTTCCATGCACGTTTTATTTAGAGATATCCACCATGTTACCCACTCAGGGTATTGCCCATTCCTGTGAGAGCTGAAACCCTAGCAGCCATTGCTACGGAAGCTGTCTCCCTCCCCAGAGTGCCTTACTTTCTCCACTCCCTTTTCTAGCCAATCCCATCCCTACTTGCCACTTCCGGAATTTCTCCCATAAAAGCCCTCCTGCTTCCGCTTTCTCTCTCTTGCTCCTTTTTTCTTTTCCGTGACCTGACCCAGAGAAGGGCTGCTAGGAGTAGTGGGAGGCGGCCATTTTCCTAGCTCCATGTGGCCTAAACCACCGTGCTCTCACCCATTTTCTGGGGTATCCACGTGAATAAAGATTTGTGTTCTCGCTCCGCTCCCTTCTCTTCTCTCTCCCCCGCGATGCAACCTGATATCTCCTTTCACTCTCTCTCTCCCCAGACCCTCTCTCATCATCTCTATCTCTGTCTCACCCATTATCAAAGGAATGCGATGTCTACTGGGAAGTGATGACATTGTTGTGCAGGCACTAAGCCCCAGCAGTAGCCCCGGTAGCAATTAAGAAAATATATGGGATTTCCCAAAGTATTGGAAACAAAACTTTTCACAAGATTGTTCATAATAGCATGATTAATAGTAGCCAAAGATAGAAGCAACTAACATGGGCATCCAGTGAGGTTAAGCAAAATGTCACATCCTTATTGTGAAATATTACTTAGAGTTGGAGAGACATATGTATAACATGAATGAATATAGAGTATATTCTATATAGAATATATATAGAATATATATAGAATCAATATAGAAAACATGATAAGGGAAAACAGATACAAAAGAAAACGTGTTGGGTGTTCCATTGATAAGAAATATGTAGAGGGACTGGATATGGTGCATTGCACCAAAGTAAAGAACTCTGGGGAGAGGGGGAGGGAGGATAGGAAGAAAGCTCTGGAGGCCTATTATACAATGAAAATGTATGCATATGTTATTTATTTCACTGTAAAGTATTAAGCCCCACAGTAAAAAAGAAATATCTACAATAACCAAACCTAAGCAAATATAAAGAAGATTAATGACTACTAGTTGCTGATAGACATAGGGATGAGTGGGCTCACTGCTTAATGGGTATCATTATTTCTTTTTTAAAAGTATTTATTTTATTTATTTATTTATTCCTTTTGTTGCCCTTGTTTCATTGTTGTAGTTATTATTGTTGTTGTTATTAATGTTGTCATTGTTGGATAGGACAGAGAGAAATGGAAAGAGAAGGGGAAGACAGAGAAGGGGAGAGAAAGACAGACACCTGCAGACCTGCTTCACCACCTGTGAAGTGACTCCCTCAGGTGGGGAGCCAGGGGCTCCAACCGGGATCCTTACACTGGTCCATTAATGCTTTGTGCCACCTGCGCTTAACCTGCTAGACTACCGCACGACTCCCGGTATCTTTCTTTTGGAAGCAATGAAAATATTCTGGATGTAGATAGTGGTGATGGTTGCTATTCATCCTATGAATACACCAAATACTACAAAATTGTCTATTATAAAGTGGTTAAAATAGTTTATATTGGGTGGGGGTAGATAGCATAATGGTTATGCAAACAGACTGTCATGCCTGAGGCTCTGAAGTCCCAGGTTCAATCCCCCACACCATCATAAGCCAGAGCTGACCAGTGCTCTGGTTAAAAAAAAAACAAAGACAGAAAGGTTTATATTATGTAATTTTTGCCATAAATTGAAGAACAGCAGCAGAAGAAAAACCAATAACATGGGGATTGAAGTTAGATTAACTTAGCTTTGAATCCTGACGATGCCATTCATTTACTGTACATGCTTACATAAGTCATATGTAGTCTCTTTAAGTCTTTGTTTGTAATAATGCTATTTCCTTTTTCTTTATTTTTTATTAGTGATTTACAAGATTATAATATGACAGGGGTATAATTCCACCTACCACCAAAGTTCTATGAACTCAGCCCCTCCTGTGGTAACTGTGGCCATAGTTCTTCCTCCCAAGGTCATAGATATTAGAGATGTGTATATATGTGATATTCAGCAGAATTCTCTACTTTTCACCTCATCTACTTGTCATCAACTAACTTTGTCATCTAAAATTCTCTTCTTTTTCTTCTTATCTCTTAATACCCAAACTTCAGTCCACGTTTCTCTTTCATCTTGTTTCTTCTTGTGTTCCTCCTCTCATTTTTGTTTCACTGTTCAGCAGCTTGCCTTCTCTCTGTATATGTTTGGCCCCTGTGTAGACCCCTTTGGTTCTGTAGTTAATATTTATTATCCTGATCCCCAGATTGTCAGACTTCAAAGAAGAAAGGCTAATAGTTTTAACCCTGTCTCAGGAAATATGTGTTTATGTCATAAATAGAGTTCATTAATCTTCACCAGTCTTAAAAATGAACCAGCTGTGAATCTTTTGTTGTTCTTGTGAAGGATGAAGTGTTACTTCATAAATAATGATAATCTAGTTTGACTAATCACTTTGTATTTCCAAGTAATGAAAACTATTTGAAGAAAGCGAAAGGTATTGTTCTTACAAGCATAATGAAAAGAAAATATAAAGGAGAGAAACTTTGAATAGATTCTCATTTACTTTAAATTACAGTCTGTACTCAGCAAACCAGTAGGTAATAGATGGATATATTTTATCTATTTTACTATAGAAAGTATTCCTGGTAATACTGCTGATGGCTAAATGGAGAAAGGGCTGTCTCTTCAAGAGATGGTGTTAGAAAAATTGGGTTAAAATGTGCAGAAGAATGATTCTGAACCACTATATTTCACCACACTCAAAAGTAAATTCCAGGGAGTCAGGTGGTAGTGCAGCGGGTTAAGCGCAGATGGCGCAAAGCACAAGGACCGGCATAAGGATCCTGGTTCAGGCCCCAGGCTCCCCACCTGCAGGGGAGTTGCTGCACAGTCGGTGAAGCAGGTCTGCAAGTGTCTTTCTCTCCCTGTCTCTGTCTTCCCCTCCTCTCTCCACTTCTCTCTATCCAATCCAACAAAGACGACATCAGTAGTTACAACAATAAAACAAAGGTAACAAAAGGAAATAAATAAATATTTTTAAAAAAGTAAATTCCAAATAGACCAAGGACTTGGATGCTAGACCAGAAACTATCAAATAGTTAGAAGAATATATTGGCAGAACTTCTTTCGACCTAAGTTTTATAGGCATCTTCAATGACACAAATCCAATTACAAGGAAGAACAACAACAACAACAACAAAAAAAAGATAAAATTCTGAGACTTCAAAATAATTTCTTCAAAATATTTCTTCAATATTGTACTAACAGTAAGTATATACTCACATAGAGAGAGATAATTTTTTTTCTGTCATATAACCATATATACTCAGTCCTTTGCCCACTGAGGGGTAGCAATATACTGCCACACATTTTGTGAGGTGCCTCAAAATCTCTGTCTCTTTTCTTCTTTTTGTTTCTAGCAGGAGAGCAAGACTGCCCAGCTGGGTTTGGTAGCACTGTCTGCTCTGGAACCCGGAAACAGTGGAGGGCCTCAGGGTGGTGTCACATCCATGGCTGGGAAGACAGTGAGCTGTCACACTGAGTTTGGCATGTCAGATTCAGAACCTGTGTGGATAGATATAAAAGCCTGGTTTGTCTCCTGGTAGCTTGAATTACTCAACAGTCCGCCATCAAGAGGTCCTAGAAAGTGACTACTGTTTCTATTGTAGGCCGCTGTGAACACACGCCCACCCACATATATAATGTACCGAATTCATTACCAAACTGATTTAGGCATTAGAATGAATCTGAATCTGGTGCAGTCAAAGCAGGTTGAGAGGCCAGAAAATGATTTTAAAACTGGTTTGGGGGTCGGGCGGTAGCGCAGTGGGTTAAGTGCACAAGGCGCAAAGTGCATGGATGGGCAGAAGGATCCGGGTTCCAGCCCCCACCCCCCACCTGCAGGGGAGTCGCTTCACAGGGGGTGAGGCAAGTCTGCAAGTGTCCATCTTTCTTTCCCCCCCTCTGTCTTCCCCTCCTCTCTCCATTTCTCTTCCAACAACATCAACGATAATAATGACAACAACGGTAAAACAACCAGGGTAACAAAAGGGAAAAAATGGCCTCCAGGAGCAGTGGATTCGAGCCCCGACAATAACTCTGGAGGCAAAAAACAAAACAAAACAAAACAAACAAACAAAAAACTGGTTTCGGTGGTTTCCTCTTTCACTTTGGAATTCTGAGACAAGAATATCATTTTTATGTGATATTTTCAGCTTTATTTTAATGTGTTGTTTTGACATCATTGAGAATTATAGATGATTCATAATGTAATGAACTATTCAAAGCTAAGAAATCGACTCATTTCTGCTATCTAATCTTTTCTATTTTCTGCCAATGGCATCCCAATTCTGCTGGTCCCAGTTAATTTCAAAAAGTCCTCAGCCTTGTATAGGAATCTTGACAGTTTTGTTGACTCTAGGCTGGCTAGTTTAGAGAATACCCCTCAGTTCTGTCATGCATGCTTTGACATGACATCATGATTTGGGTAGGAATACAGTAGAAGCTACACCATGGGAGCTGTGTACTCAGTGTGACACTTAAGTGTGTAACATCAAGGTCTCGGATCTCAGAGATTGTGGTGAACAGAGTAATGTGTTATTTTTTTATTATTGGTTAGAGACAGAAATTGAGAAGGGAAGGGGAATATAGAGAGGGAGAGAGACAAAGAGACACTTGCAGTCCTGATTCACTACATGTGAAACTTTCCTCTTGCAGGTGGGGACCAGGGGCTTGAACCAGTGTTTTTGTGTATTTAATGTGTGTGCTTAACCAGGTACACCACAGCATACCTGCCACTCAAACTCTTCCTTTTTCTTTTTCTTTTTTCCCTTCCCTTCCCTTCCCTTCCCTTCCCTTCCCTTCCCTTCCCTTCCCTTCCCTTCCCTTCCCTTCCCTTCCCTTCCCTTCCCTTCCCTTCCCTTCCCTTCCCTTCCCTTCCCTTCCCTTCCCTTCCCTTTCCTTTCCTTTTCTTCTACCAGAGCACTGCTCAGCTCTGGCTTATGGTGGTGTGGGGGATTGAACTGGGGACCCCAGAGCCTGAGGTATGAAAGAAATTTGTATAGCTATTATACACTGTCTCCCCAGACCTACATTTTTTATTTTTCTTTTCTTTTTTTTTCTTTTTGATGAAAGGAGAGCAGTAGAGAGTGAGAGAGACAGAGAGACAAAGAGACACCTGCCTATGGTCTGTGCATTAAAAGGTTTGAGACATTCAATCAATTTTCCCCTCATATTAATTAAATAGTGATTTATATGACTACAAATTAATGGGGGTGTACATAAACACCATTCTCACCACCAAAAGACTGATTTAATAATGATTGGCAAGATCATAGGATAAGGGCAATACAGTTCCCACCACCAGAGTTCTACATTCTATCCCCTCCATTGGGAGCCTCCTTATTCTTTATCCTTCTGGGACTATAGACCCAGAATCCTTATGGGGTGCAGGTGGGAGGTCTGGCTTCTCTAAGTGCTTTTCCGCTGGACATGGGCATTGGCAGATCAATCCATACTCGTAGCCCATCTCTTTCTTTCCCTAGCGGAGCAGGACTCTGGTGAGGTGGGGTTCCAGGACCCATTGGTGGGGTCATCTGTCCAGGGACATCAAGTTGGCATCATGGAAGTCAGTTTGGCATCATGGTAGCATCTGCAACTTGGTGACTGAAAAGCATTAAGATATAAAGCAGAACAAAACGTTTAATAATCAGAAATCTAAAGGAAAGTATAGCAGATGAGATATGGGGTCTTTATGTTGGAAGAAGGTACAAAGTCTATTTTAGGTATATTCCAAGGGGCCCATGATTTGACTAGTTTTTGCCTGAGCTTAACATGCAGGTGGGCTAAAGGTATTGTCTGGGGAGATAGTGTCAGAGTTGGAAATAGAACTAAAAAGCTGAATCAGGGAAGAAAGTAGCTCCCAAATATAGGAAATATATACCACTAACTGTATTACCCCATCAGTTTGATCTGGGGCCCATATTCAGCATTGGAGCCTGTGTTACCTCTGCATCTTTAGGTCTGAGCTTGTATTCTGTGGTCATAGCCAGGAACATTTTTCCTATTATGAATGGTGTGGAGGAGGAACAGGACCAGTGGACTCCAAAGGCTTTTGTTTGATGTCTCTGTGTTTCTGCTTGGTTCATGTAGAGCATTTGCTGGTGATTTTGATTTGATACTTGCACAGAATTGCAGTTTTGCTTTTGGTATCTGAGCAATACACAGCATCCTCTGTAGCTTTCTGGGGATTCTTTCTAGTATATTAGAATGAGGTCAGGATTTGGGAGGGTGAGGAGAATGCTTGTTCCGTTAAACATTATACTTCATGCTTGTTTTCTTTCTTGAGAGTCATCAGTAATTTGAAGAGGCAATTAGATTTTAGTTCTTATTATAAAGATGGAATGGAAACTCAGTCAACCCAGCCACTTTCATGAAGTCACATAGTGAAGCTGGAGTTTCTAGACAGGTTTGTGGGATTTGGAGGTTCTGATCTTTTCATTATGCTTAACTCTGAGAAAAGGAATTATGTTCAAGTCTTTAATTCAGCCGCATCTAATTAGCAAAACTCAAAAATGAATGTCTAAAATATGAGGGCTTAAAAGAATGAAAAGATGCACAACATCCAGCTGGGTTTTTCAGATATCTTGCATATTTCATTATTAGGACACACCTTGTAGTGTGCTGGACTCTGGAAGAAAAAAAAGAAAGCAACAACTACTGTTTGATTTAAAGGGTTTTGCAACATGGGCAGGAGTAGATAGCATAATGGTTATGCAAACACACCGTCATGTCTGAGGCTCTCAAGTCTCAGATTCAATCCCCCGCACCACCATAAGCCGTAGCTGATCAGTGCCCTGCTTAAAAATAAACAAATAAATTAAAAAAGGGGGCTGGGTGTTGGCGCACCTGGTTAAGCGCATACATCAGAGTGCACAAGGACCCAGGTTCAAGCCCCTGGTCCCCACCTGCAAGGGGGAAGCTTCACGAGTGGTGAAACAGGGCTGTGGGTGTCTCTCTGTCTCTCTCCCTCTCTGTCTCCTCCTCCCCTCTTAATATCTGTCTGTCTCTATCCAGTAATAAATATTTTTTTTTAAAAAAAAAGGATGGGATGATCTCACTCTCAGTCAGAAGTTGGAAAACACAAGTAGAACCTGAACAAGAATTGCCTTGTTGCACCAAAGTAAAAGACTCTGGGGTGGGTGGGTGGGGAGAATACAGGTCCAAGAAGGATGACAGAGGACCTAGTGGGGGTTGTATTGTTATATGGGAAACTGGGAAATGTTATGCATGTACAAACTATTGTATTTCCAGTCAAATGTAGAACATTAATTCCCCAATAAAGAAATGTAAAAAAATCCTGCAACAAAATTAAACTTAAGTTGGATTAAAAAAAGAACTAAATGGAATTGGGTGTGAAGTAATAAAGAGGTTTTGGCTTTGTTTCCCAAAGGAGTTTTTTTTTTTTCCTGGGGTGTGATTTTAACATGAGGAAGGAGTACAGCTTACCAGCTGCTTCTCCCAGACAGGAGCTTCTGATCAGTGTCAGGGCTACTTGTGGGGACCTCTCTGGTGATGGTCTCGGTGAAGGTCACACTGAGGGTGGCTGAAGTCTGCAGTAGAGTTTAGACAACTGGATATTGATTTGCATTCCAATAATACAGGTCTTGGTTGGACTTGGCCAAAAATAAACCCACCCTCCCAACCTCAGTATCCACAGTGGGAAAGGTTGCTCTGACGTGAAAGTGGAGAGCTATTGGCTGACAGAGAGCCTTGAGAGTGATCTGTCTTGGCACTAATGAGCTGCAAAGAAAAGAATATAAGGAGGACAGAACGAGCAGTCACTTATAATGGTCGTTTGAATGCCTTTCCTGTTTGGGACATATTGTACTATTCCCTGAGTGCTAGTCAGTACATTTCTTCCTCACCAAGCTGTTATCCTCTTCCACTATAGGGACTTAAGATCTCCAATCTCCTAGTCAGGTTTGCACCCAGAGAGAGGACTTACCTTCTTTATGTTTAATAAAGGCAAAATAATGTAAACAATGAGGCATTGGTGTCAGAATCCATAGACACATTAGATCAGTACACAAAACCTGAAAAATGGCAAACCCATTGTGGAAATATCAGCATGATAAAGAAACATTCCAACATTATTCAAAGGGAATATTATATAGTAGTGAGTTGTAAATAAAGCAGCTAATTGTGGGGTTAGTGAGCTATACAAGTCTTCACCATATAGTGTAAGCCAAATATTTTCAAAAGGATTAAGTATATAAATACAATTAAATCAGACAAAATTAAGTGTGACTCTATAACTGAATTTATTAATATGAATTTTCTACTTATTTATTTAATAATGATTAACAAGACCATAGGACAAGAGGGGTAAAATGCCACACAATTCCCACCACCACAGTTCCACATCCCATCCCCTCCATTGGAAGCTTTCCTATTCTTTATCCCTCTGGGAGCATGGACCCAGGATCGTTCTAGGGTGTAGAAGGTGGGAAGTCTGGCTTCTTTAACTGCTTCTCTTGCTGGACATGGGTGTTGGTAGGTGGATCCATACTCCCAGCCTGTCTCTATCTTTCCTAGTGGGTCAGGGCTCTGGGGAGTTGAGCTTCCAGGGTACATTGGTGAGGTCATCTGTCTAGGGTCATCTGTCTAGGTTGGCGAAGAAGATGACTTTTCCAATAAAAAACAACAGAACAATAATATAATTTTGATTACATAATATTTAAAGCAAAAGTTTCTTTGAACTATACTAAGCAGTATTAAAAAGCAGATAACTAAAATAATTGTACAAGTATGAGGTTTTCCTATTACAACAAAAAAGTCTTATCTGTTAATTAAGATGTCTTACAAATTAGCATTTAATATTGTAGTGAAATATTTAGTCATTTATCAGCAAAATATGCTAGTGACTTTCTTACAGTTATTAAAATAAGAGGTAAAAACATTTAGCAAAAGGGTAATACCCAAGTGTCAACAGTTGAACATTAAACCATCATCCTTTAAATCAAAAATGAGAAGATAAAGGTTATATTTGTTGATAATAAAAGTGGTTCATTTCAATTGGGATTATATATATATATATTGTTTTATTAGACTTTCAAAGGAAAAAGAATTAACCCATAACTTCTTGGTGAGGATCCATTTGAAAGTTTGCTAGCAGGGAGTCTATGTCTTAAAATAATTATAATCTTTATTCTTTAATTCCATTTTGTGGAATATATTCTAAGAAAATTAAATGCAACAAAAATATATTTTTTTTACATAACAGAATTTTGAAAGAGGAAACTTCTAATAGTGAAATAGTGGAATAAATAATGTTAGTGCAGAGTTTTGTGAACTAATTTATGTTATGTTGCTGTTATTAGCCAAACACATGTACAAGGATTACCAAAGGATTCATTTTATTTATTAATAAATTTTATTTACTTATTATTGGATAGAGATAGAAAGAAATCGAAAGGGGAGGAGGAGACAGAGAGACACCTGCAGCACCGCTTCTCCACTCCTGAGGCTTTTCCTTTGCAGGTGGGGATCAGCAGCTTGAACCTGTGACCTTGGCGGACTGTAATGTGTGCCAACGCCTGCACCCTAAGAATTTTTTATTTATTACATGTGAAAGAGAGCTTTTGGGGGTCAGACGGTAGCGCAGCGGGTTAAGTGCACATGGCGCAAAGTGAAAGGACCCGCATAAGGACCCTGGTTGGAGTCCCTGGCTCCCCGCCTGCAGGGGAGTCGCTTCACAGGCGGTGAAGCAGGTCTGCAGGTGTCTGTCTTTCTCTCCCCCTCTCTGTCTCCCCCCTCTCCATTTCTCTCTGTCCTATCCAACAACGAAAGACATCAACAACAATGATAACCACAACAAGGCTACAACAACAAGGGCAACAAAAGGGGGAAAAAACTCCAGGGGTGGAGTCATGATGCAGGTACTGAGCCCCAGCAATAACCCTGGAGGCAAGAAAGAAAGAAAGAAAGAAAGAAAGAAAGAAAGAAAGAAAGAAAGAAAGAAAGAAAGAAAGAAAGAAAGAAAGAAAGAAAGAAAGAAAGAAAGAAAGAGAGAGAGCTTTTTACATGGACCAAGAGAAAAGTAGAGCACCACATGGTACATGTTGTGTGGGAGATGAAGCCAGTAACCCCAGCCGTGTGAGTCCGATGTTGCACCAGTTGAACTATTTCCCAGCCTATTATACAAAGCTTCTTAAATGAAGATTTTAAATTTATATAATATGAATAATGAAATAGTAAATAAAATTTCATATTATAGATAGAATATATATCAATTATTTTAGAAATATTCCCACAGAAATGGGAGGACATAGGTCATTTATTATGTTTTATAAATCAATACTGTGTGTTTGTTTTAGCGCCTCAAGAATATTTACGTGTGTATTAAGCTATAAAGATTTTTCTGGCGTGGGCCAGCAGGTGGCACAGTGGATAAAGCATTGGACTCTCAAGCATGAAGTCCCGAGTTTGGTCCCCGGCAGTGCATGTACCAGAGTGATGTCTGGTTCTTTTTCTCTCTCCTGTCTTTCTCATGAATAAATAAATAAATTCTTTAAAAAAATAAATAAAGATTTTCTGTCAGGGGCCAGGCAGTGCACATGGTTAATTTAAGTGCACACATTACAGTGCATAAGGACCCAGGTTCAAGCCCCTGGTCCCCACCTGTAGGAGGGAAGCTTCATAAATGGTGAAGCAGGGCTGAAAGTGTCTCTCTGTCTCTTTCCCTCTCAAAATCCCCCTCTCCTCTCAATTACTCTGTCTCTATCAAATAAGAAAAAAGAAGAAAAGTAATAATAATAATAAATTTTCTGGCTACATTTCTGAAAGCAGAATTTATACATATTATGTTCTCTCTAAAGCCCAAATGATTAAATAATAGCAAACACCTTTTCACAGCTGAATCACTATACAGGATGGAATACTATTCAGCTGGTAAAAACAGTGAAGTTATCTCTTGCATCCTCATGGATGAAACTGGAAGACATCATGTTAAGTGAGACAAGCCAGAAAGAGAAGGACAAATACTGAATGATCTTATTTGTAAGTAGGAGCTAGTAATTAGTAACGAAGAGGAAGAAAACAAAGTGAAATGTGAACTGGGCATGGTGCTTTGAATCAAAGCAAGGAACTTGGGAGAGGGAGTGGATTGAGGCTGTGGAGGAGAACTGTGGGGGCTGGGTGCATAACAAAATCATATGCATGTGGTAGTGACTACGCTGGAACGCTGTTGGTCTGCTTCTAAATTCTGCCTCTAAGACCTCTTCTGTTGCACTGCTTATGCTGTGGTCTATTTATATAATCACTGTGTTACCTGGGAACCGCCCTGCTTGCAGGGCATTGGTTTAATCCCCAGTGGTTCCAGGGCTTTTTCCTTCTCCCCACCCCCTATCCTACATACATCCTCTTCTGACCTGACACTTCTGCCTCAGGAGATATATAGGACAGAATTGTGACTAGAGATAGCTAGATCGAACTGCATCCCCGCTCGTCAATAAAGATTGAACTGAGGCCCAGCTCAGCCATGAGTCCCTGGTCGACGTCTCCCGCCCATGAAGCTAGCCAGCCTGGCAGAAAGCATTAACACCCTCAATAGAAAAGTTAAAAAAATTACAAAGAACTATTTGAAATAAGGAAAGAAGTGAAAACTACCTTTAGACGTTGTGCACAAATTAGTGGCAATGAACATATTGCACATTAAAAATCATGAGACACATTCAAAACAATCGCTTTTAATTCCTTTGTATTAAACAGAAAAAAATAAAATCATACTGAATTTCTACTCATGAATCTAGAAAACGCAATTTTCTTAAGAGAAGAAAATAATAATAATAAGGTTAAAATTAGAATCTGGGGAATAAGAAAATAAAGTAAGACAGTGAAATTGAAATCTTAAAGGAAGACTTAATTCTTTGAGGACTAACCAATTAAAATAAATGTAAGTCTAGGGTGACCAATCAAGAAAAAAATGGAACTTGGCATAAACATTAAAATGATAAGAAGGTATGAAACCACAAACATGGAGATGATAAAGCAGTGTAAAATGTTAATTCTGGAAGCTAGAGACATTTGGTGAAAGGAAAGGAATTCTTTTATTATACATCAAAATATAAACACAAGTAATGATACATTTTTAGTGAAGGGAAGTATACTTTGATTTGCTAGACATGAAAATATCACAAATATTAATAAACAGATATATCAAAGACTAGGAAGTTGAGATAAAGTCAAAGATGTGTCCATTAAAATATATTTCAGGGGGGGTTGGGCGGTAGCACAGCAGGTTAAGCGCACATGGTGCAAAGTGCAAGGACCACCTCAATCAAGGATCCTGGTTCGAGCCCCTCACTCCCCACCTGCAGAGGTGTCAATTCACAGGTGGTGAAACAGGTCTGCAGGTCTCTGTCTCTCTCTCTCTCTCTGTCTCTCTCTATCTCCCCCTCCCTCCCTCTCTCTCAGTCTTCCCCTCCTTTCTTTATTTCTCTCTGTTCTATCCAACAATAACAATGGCAATGGCAACAATATCAACAACAAGGGCAACAAAATGGGGAAAAATGGCCTCTAGGAGCCGTGTCCCCAGCAATAACCCTGGAGACAAATAAAAAAATATTTCAGTAACTCACCATTTTGGAAAAAATAACATCATTTTTTATTTTGTGAACTTTTAAGAAATACATCCAAATCTTAGTATGAGGGTTGAACTGCAACTGGTAAAATGAGTTGAATGGGACAGTATGGAACATACAGATGACAAAACAAAACTACTGGGAAGTAACTATTATTATGTTAACCAATACAGGAAGGAGATTTCACTGAAGATTTGGCATGGCTAGATTTAATCTGAACCAGTTTCCAAGATGGTTCAAGGATATCAGTTAAAATGGTGGTCTGACAAATTACATCTGTATTCTAAGACAATAGACGTGAATTAATAGAGACTGGAGCTAGCAGTGTCTTCCTGAGCTAGGTACCAAAGCAGACACTATACTAGAAAAAAATGATAGTTTTATACTGCTAAAAATAAAACCAGAAGGAAATTTACCATAAACAAGGTCAGGAGATAAAGATATTTTCAAAATATGAGACAGTTCACAACAGGGAATATCATTATGTTCTACTGAATGTTGTCAGGTGGGTGCTCTCCAGAGTAGTTCAGCCAATAAGGGATGGATGCTATTTTCTGCGAGTCTTCACAGTGTTTGGTGGAGCTACTTGTTGCTTTTGTATGTGAACAATTATTAAAAAAAAGAACAGAAAAACCTATGTAGTGGGGAGGGGAAAAAAGGATAATTTATCTTAGCGTGAGAAATATATAATAATACTGTTTGAGAAATTTCAATGAATTACTTTTAATCTTATCTTTTGAATTAAAAAAAGTCACAAATAATATGTATTCTTGAATTCCAACTTGCAGAACTAACTCTAAGCCATACACGTCAAGTGCACGATCTGTTTAATTTAGCTTCTAAATTCTCTTCTATTCCACGTGTGGCTGATAACACAACAGAGGACCATTATTTAACATAATAAAACTTTCATGCTAATGATTTCCTGCGAACGTCCACATGTGATATTTCCTGTGTATAGGAATTGTTATCTGTCACATGTGTTTATATTTACATCTGTATCCATCCCTATTTCATTAAGGCTTCCTTAGATCGTCTTTGCATCACCTGGAATGGCCATTTGACATTGTATTACTAACAAAAGCATAATTTTGAATTGGCGACATTCACTTATCATCTTCAAGGATGGACTCTCCTAAGGTGAAATTTGGCACGCAAGAATGTTTGTTTATTCCATCTAGTGTTAGAGTTTTAAAATGTCAACAGAGGGGAGTCCAGCAGTAGCGCAGCCGGTTAAACGCACGTGGCATAAAGCGCAGGATCTGAGTAAGGATCCTGGTTCGAGCCCCCCGGCTCCCTACCTGATGGGGAGTTGCTTCACAGGTGGTGAAGCAGGTCTGCAGGTGTCTGTCTTTCTCTCCCCCTCTCTGTCTTCCCCTCCTCTCTCCATTTCTCTCTGTCCTATCCAATAACAATAATAACACAACAAGGGCAACAAAAAGGGAATAAATATTTTTTTAAAATGTCTGGACAGAACACACAGAGATCTCATTTAATACGCTTTCTCTCTGCAAGGTCCAGTTTTTGTTAGATCATTTTCCTTTTTTGAGCTTTAGGCTTTTTTAAATTTATTTTTTTAAATTATCTTTATTTATTTATTAGACAGAGACAGCCAGAAATGGAGAAGAAGGGGGGAAATCGAGAGGGAGAAAGACAGATACCTAGAGCACTGCTTTACCACTCATGAAGCTTTTCCCCTGTAGGTGGCAATTAGGGGCTCAAACCCTGGTCTTTGAGCCTTGTAACATGTGCACTCTACCAGGTGCACCACCACCCACCCCTCTCTATGTGATTTTTAAAAATATAATATAACTGTAAAATGGGTAAGAATCACTTACCTAACCAACATGCTGTGTGTGCACAGAAAGGGTTTAGCACACTTCCTGGTACCAGGTTGACAAGTGGCAGGTAAATGTGCTTTACTGTCACGTACAGAGTTAATTTATGAGGCTAAAGAGAGACCGTGTGGTTGAGGAAAGTGTTTTGGGGACACACCAGGAAGGATGCTTGAAATTCACTGGGATCGTCTGTGTATCTTGCCTACAGACCTGGCAGCAACGTTGCCATCCTAGACTCCTCTCTTCTTGCTCCACAGCTCGTCCATCAATAAGTCATGTCAGCTCTGTTTTCAAAACACACCCCTGGAATCTGACCACTCCTCCCCATTCTCTCTCATCTGGGCCACCGTCCTCTCACTCGGTTATAGAACTAGACTCCAAACTCGGTTTCCTTCATCCCTATACAACCTGTCCTTCATAAGACTTCCAGAGTGCTAAGGTCAGAATATGCCAGACCTCTTCTCAAAACTCTGCAGTGACCCACCATGGCATTCGGGTGAAATCAGTGATTTCCACCAAGGGGACCCGGTTCTCATGATCTGGGTCTTACTTCTTCAACCTCATTTCTTCCTTATGTTCTCCCCACCCCCAGCCCTCTTCACCCCATTGCTTGAGTATTTCTAACACACTGTGTATTTGGTTGGGCAGTTTCTCTTCACAACTGAATGTTAGCTCTGTGCAGCTGTGTTGACCGTGTCAGGAATATTACCTGGCACTTAGTGGGACCCTCACAGATATGTGATGATGAAGAAATAAAAGTTATTGAAAGCATATTTGTAATTAGGATCTCATCTGACATTCATTCCAAAGTTATAAAGTAATGAAGCAAATCAACACTTGCTATTTTTTATTTAATTTCAATTTTTTTTCCATGAAGGTGCCCATGAGTTTTTCTCTTTTTTAATCTTTAAAAAAAACATTTTAAAATGTATTTTTATTATTGAATAGAGACAGAGAGAAATTGAGAGGGGAGAGGGAGATAGATAGAGAGACAGACAGACCCCTGCACCACTTGTGAAGCTTTCCTCCTGCAGGCGGGGATTAGGGCCTTGAACCTGGGTCCTTGTGCACAGTAATGTGAGTACTAACCAGGTGTGTCACTGCCTGGCCCCCAACAGTTGCCACTGTTATAGAGGCAGTTAGCTCCTGTCATAGAATTGAAAGCAACACTGGGACAATTATATGTTCTCTAATATTTTTATTTAACTAAATACAAAAGCTACTTAGGGACACTTGTTGGTGCCGTGGACACAGTTATGCAGTGCTCCTCTTTGAAGCACTCGTTCATTAGAGCACCCTGGGAGACTATTTGTTTTAAAAAATGTCAAAGCAAGGAGCTGAGAGAGAGCTCACAGGGTAGGACATCTGCCGTGACCCGCATGTGTTCCAGATTCAAGCCCCAGCTCCACATGGAAATGCTGGGGGCTGAGGGCAGCTCTGCTGCTGAGGTTCTCTTCCTCTCGGATTCTGTCTTCATCTCCCTCCACTGCAAGTAAAAATATATGGAAGAATTGTCCCAGAAGCAATTACAATGGCACAAGTGTGAGGCCCACCCAGTGCCACAGAAGAATAAAACAGAGCAGAAATGGCAAAGAAAATTAGTGGCTTTGTCCTTACAATGAAAGAGTGGATTCATTTGGATTCTGTTTTATTAGAGCGAAACTATCTGTCTGTCTGTCTGATTGTCTGTTTGTCTGTCTATCTATCATCTGTCTATGTGTCTGTCTCTCTGTAAGAACCTGTCTGTCATCTATCATTGCCACCAGGGTTATCTCTGGGACTCGGTGCCTGCATAACAGGTCTGCTACTCCCTCTGGACTCTTTTTATTTTTTCCCCTTTCTTTTATTTGATAGGACGGAGATATATTGAAAGCGAAGGCAGAGATAAGGAGGGGGAAAGAGAGAAAGAGAGACAGCTGAGGCACTGTTTCACTGCTTGTGAAACTTACCTCCTACAGGTGGGGACCAAGGGCTCGAGATCTGGGAGCATGATGCGTCCAGTTCTATTCTTTCTTCTCAAGCTTGTTTGGGCAGTTCTAGGTCTTTTCTCAGGGGCTTGAACCTGGATCCTTGCACATGTGTGCATTCAACTGGGTGCCCTGAAACATCCCTTTATATATTCAGAAATGACCAGCCATTTGATTAGTTAATAAGATGATTTATGACTTCTTTTCTCTAGAGAGGTGTTCACTTATATCATTTAGCCAGCCTTTTTATTTTGTGTTCCAGGCGTTTTTGTAAGATCTAAAGTATTGAAATCTTGCTTGTGTTTCATCAACTTGCTATTCAGTTGGAGAGCTAATGCAAATTCAGAAGAAATTATGAGCAAAGGTGTGTCTAGGTACAATACAAGATCCGACTTCCACAATCCTTTGGGTTTGAATATGTCAGTCACCACCCTCAATGTCTGCAAAAGCACCTACCTTAATCATTTAACCAGCTTTGCAGTTGCTACAGCTACTCCCACGTCATTGATTATAGGCGTTGAGATGCAGAGGGCACAGACAGCTAGCTCAAGACCATGCAGGTGGAAAGTGAATTTGTTTTGTTATTTATTTATTGGATAGGGACAGAGAACAATTGAGAGGGGAGACAGAGAGGAAAAGGGGCAGAGAGGCATCTGCAGCACTGTTTGACCACTTGTGAAGCTTTCCTCTTGCAGGTGGGCAGCGGGGGGCTTGAACCTGGGACCTTGCACATGGTAATGTGTGTGCTTAACCAGCTGTGCCACCACCTGGCCCTGAAACTGATTTTTTAAATCAAGGTCATTAGATTCTATCTCCATTTCTTTCTTCACACAAGCATGGCTGTAAAGAGAAAGAGTCCAGGGAAAGTTGACTGGAGGAACTGACTTTGGAAGGACCTCTAGTATTGCATACAGGAGGGTCTGGCTCTGATTCCTGGAACCTTCCCAAAATAAATAGATCTGAAAAAAATAGTTAGTAGGGTTGTGGGATAGAGTAGATCCCAGTAGCTAGAAATGATAGGACAATGATGATGATTAGCACAGGTGGGATGTGACATCATAGAATGTCTACTGTTTCTGTCCTTGTCATTCTTGAAGTGTGAGCCACGAATTAACTCTAAATCATTCCTTCCACTTTATTTTTTATTATCTTTATTTGTTTATTGGCTAGAGACAGTCATAAATTGAGAGGGAAGGGGGAGATTAAGAGGGAGAGAGACAGAGAGACACCTGCAGACCTGCTTCATCACTTGTGAAACTTTCCCCCTGCAGGTGGGGACCTGAGGCTCCAACCTGGGTCCTTGCACATTGTAACATGTGCACTCGACCAGGTGTGCCACCACCCGGCCTCTCATTCCTTCCATTTTAGATCTTGTGTTTCCATGTGATTAGGGTAAGCATACGAGAAAATATCAATGTTAGGGCTTAGAGGTGACTCACTAGCAATCAGCATTCACATATCTCCATATGTAGTTTCAGAATTGAGCCCATGCCTTTGATTTGAGACATCCCATGGGTGGTATCGTGAGAAAGAAGTTTGAAGGAAAAGTGCTGTTGCTTCACATGATGCTGTTATAAACGGTCAAATCTCAAATGCCACTGGTATCCTATTGTCAGACTTATTTTGCTCAAGAGGGACTTTAAAAAAAAAATTCTGGTGAGAACAAGATCGCCACCTGATCCAGAGGTGAGAGGAGCTGGCTATTGAGAATCCGAGAGTTCATTCTACTTTTATCTCTATTCGTGTGCATTTTGGAAAATTGCCCTTTAAAAATATTTATTTGATGAGAGAGCTAGAGTAAGGGGATGGAGATCGGAGTGGGTGGGTAGGTGGGGGGGGCGTGACTAGAAAATCGTTCTGCTTATGTGGTGATGGAAATGGAACTAGGAGCTATCATCATTGCAAACTCTGCGTTCTACCACAGAGCCATGATCCCAGGCCACAGTAAACCATTTATAATAAAAGATGTCTGCAATTGTTGCCTTTCTATTGAAATATTTAGAAGGACTGTCATGCTTTTGCCCCACAGAGTTATCCTCTAAGTGTTATTTAATGTATTGTGTCCTTATTTGTAGGTTGAGATGACTTAAAAGTGCAAAAAAGATGAAAGCTCATTTCAAAAGAAATGTGAGAACATTATCTCAGTGCAAAGAGATGAAGCTTAGAAAAAAAAATCTTTCAGGATAGCTGCAGTCTCTCATGTCCTCTGGCTTAAAGGTTATGTAAGTGAAATTCACAGCATATCCCAGAGTCCGTAGTTATGCATACATTTGTATTTGATTTTCCCATCAGGAGAAGGAAGCGATGCTGAAACATTATCGAGACGTACAGATTCTACTAAATGTGACACTTAAACTGATGAAGGTGGTTCAAAAATAGCCCATAACACATTCAAATTGCCTATTAGAGTAGCTAGGAAAATTCCACTGGCATAGTGGTCCATGAGACTAATAGATCTATGTATTAAAAGCTTAGGCTAAATTTAGGTCTGTGCTGTGTAAAGTAACACCCAGACCTCGTATAAAGTGCTTTTGTTAACTTTACTTCCTCAAGGATCCTTCTGTGTACAGAGAAAGTATTTTTTATAAACCAGGTGTATGTCTTCAATGCCAGGTCCTACAGAGGACTCTGTGTTTGACCCACCTTCAGTCTGTATCCCCTACTTTGTAAGACCCCCCCAGAACTTACATGTTTCTCCCTCTATTTCTCCCCCTCTCTCTTCTCACCTTCAGGGTTATCACTGAGGCTTGGTGCTAGCACTATGAATCCATTGTTCCTGTGCCCATTTATTTTTTCCATTTGATTGGGTAGGACAGAGAGAAAATGAGAGATGATGGGGAGATAAAGAGGGAAAAGAGAGAGAGAGAGAGACAGACAGACAGACCTGCAGACATGTGTCACCACTTGTGAAGCGTCCCCCCTGCAGGTGGGGAGCTGGGGGCTCGAATCCTGATCCTTAGGTGGGCCCTTGCCCTTAGTACTATGTGTGTTTGACTGGGTGCACTGCCCTGCCCTGCCCTGTGCATTTCTCTTTACCTCCCAATAAAAACTGTGGTTATATCTCCTATATCTAGCATACCATCTGAAAAAAAAATGTTCATTTAATTTTCATTGAGTAATAGTTTAGAGACTGAAGCCAGACAATTCTGGGTTTAAGTCCCTGCCCCCCCCATTACTTGTTTTTAAAATTTATTTCATATATCGTGTGTGTGTGTGTGTGTGTGTGTGTGTGTGTGTGTGTGTGTTTGTGTGTGTATGAGAGAAAGAGAGAGAGAGAGAAGCCAGAGAACCACTCTGGTGCTACATAGGAGCCTCAGACATACAAGTCCCAAAGTCTACCAGCTGAGCTATTCTCCTGCCCTTGTCTGACTCTTTTTTTTACCCCCCTAAAGATAGAGACAGAGAAGCAGAGAGGCAGGGGGCCAGGCAGTGATGCACTTGGTTAAGCACACACATTACAGTGCACAAGGACCCAGGTTCAAGCCCCTGGTCTCCACCTGCAGGGGAAACTTCAGAAGTGGTGAAGCAGGGCTGTAAGTGTCTCTCTCCCTCTCTAAATCCCCCTCTTCTCTCAGTTTCTCTCTGTCTCTAATAAATAAATAAAATAATAAAAATGATAATTTAATAATAAAAAAGCAGAGGCAGAAATAAAGTGAAAGAGATCACATCACAAAGACTTCCTTCAGTTTGTTGGAAACCAGGCATGTGCATTATCCAAGTGGGCTATTTGCCAGCCCATGACCCACCTTTTCCGAGTTGTATGACAACAGTCTCCTTTATTCTCCTGTTCCTCAAAACATGGGTATCAGATTGGTACCTACCACATAGAACACTTGTGAAATAAAGTACTAATTACTTATATACCAGCCAGGAAATAGTTGTGTGAACTATTGTTAGGATTATGACTTAGAAGTTGGTGTATTTATTTTCATTTTTTAAGTCTTTTTTAAAAAATCTTTATTCATTGGATAGAGGCAGCCAGAAGTTGAGAGGGTAGGGGGAGATAGAGAGAAAGAGAGACAGAGAGACACCTATAGCCCTGCTTCACCACTCGTGAAGCTTTCCCCCTGTATGGGGGGAACAGGGGCTTGAACCTGGGTCCTTGTGCATTGTAACATGTGCATTCAACCAGGTGCGCCGCCACTTGGCCCTGAAGTTGGTGTTATTTAGATAAGTAAGCTTACTGCTTCCCCAAGTTGGGAATTGCCATTTTTTTGGGTTGCCACGAATAATTCAGAGGTGGATATTTGGTGATTCTTACTTGAATTTCCATCTAAAATCTGGAGCATTTGGGATAAATGTAGACCTAGTCACTGTTTGGCCAAAAATACAAACACTTTTGCACACAGGATTCAAGTCCAGGTCTTTATATAATAGATTTATATATCCATCACATTTAGGTGGAAGTAGTCAGGTCTCTGCTGAACCAGCAATGGAATTAGTCTGTGAGCCCAAGAGAATACAGAGCAAAAATGTCCAAGGAAGCTGCTTCCCACAGACACCTGTTTCTTACTTGTGCCATTACAAACCTGGCCTTTCAAATCCCTAAGAAGTCCCTTCTCTCTTTTATCCTCATGCGATATTTGGTTAAATGCCAGGAATTATCCACTTGAAAAGAAGCATTAGGCATATTGTAAAGCTTGTTTTCTTCTGAATTTCATATTTTTTTAGGTGGGGAAATTGAATTTCAAGGTTAAATAACTTGCCAAAGTCACTCAACTTGAAACGGTGGATTCCAGGCTGAGGGAGCTCTTAAGTCTATATTACTTTTGATAGACTGAGAAATTTAATCTTTTTTTCTCATGGATATTTTGTGTGTAAGATAGTTCTGACAAATATAGTTTTTGAGAATCAATAAACAGGACCACGGTGATTCTTTTAACCTCCACATTTTATTAAAAGTATTCCCTATTCCCATTAGTAATAAACTATGAGGCTGTCAGTGTATTGTCTACCATTATGTATGGAGAATTATTCAAAGCTGAGTTTTCTCCTAGACCTCCCAAAAAATCTTAAAAAGAATTCGAGGGAGTCGGGCAGTAGAGCAGTGGGGTAAGCGGTTCAAGCCCCCGACTCCCCACCTGCAGGGGTGTCACTTCATAGGTGGTGAAGCAGGTCTGTGGGTGTCTTTCCCTTCCCCTTCTGTCTTCCTCTCCTCTCTGCATTTCTCTCTTTCCTGTCCAACAACGTTGACATCAGTAACAACAGCAATAACTACAACAACAATAAAAAACAACAAGGGCAACAAAAAGGGGAAATAAATAAATAATTTTTTTAAAAAAAGAATCCAACAACAACATAAAAAAGAATTTGAATCCACGGACCAAGCTGTACGTGGGTGTGGGATGTTCATATGCTGTTTAAGACCAGATCTTAAATCTCCAGTGTTCTATGGAGGTGGTGGAGGAAGAGGGGGAGAAGGAGCAGGATATGGAGGAGGAGGAGGAGGTGGAGGAGGTTGAGGAGGAGGCAAAGGAGAACAGGGATGAAAAGGAAGAGGGGGGGGAGGATGGAAAGGAGTGTGGGGACTGGTTCTTCTCTGCACACAGGATGGCAACTGTGGAGGGGCCAGGGATGGACCACCCCAGGTGCTGATGAGGGTGAGTGTGTGGAGTAAAAACACGACCACTCTGGGAGAAGCTTCAGAGAGACATCTTGTTTATTTGGGGGTACAAGCAGGTAGATATACTCAAGGGTTAGGATAAAGTTAAGGTCATCATTAAGCCAAGCCACACACACGATACAGGGTTAAGTCTTAACCTATCAGGTGCTTGTTCATTCCTGAGAAGTTACCATATAAGCTCTGGTCATCAGCTCACCATGCATAGACAGGCTCCTCTCTAAAGGTGAATTACGAGCACCTCAGGGCAGAGGAGAAGGGGGCAGTTAAGCAAGACCAGGATATTTGCGATGGGCTTCAGTTGGCCACATGTGGTAACTTATGGCCTTTGTTCTAAAGGAACGAGGAAGTATGTGCAAGAAAGTTCCGAGTCTGGAAACGTCCATTCATCTTAAGGTCATGAGGCTGAGTGAGGACCTGCCTACCGCCCCTCCTTTGAGGAGGGGCTTGGGGTCAACCCTCTCAGACTCTCATGGAGAGGATGGCCCAGATTTCCCCGACAGTGGGCCGTTCCCCACATGTCCCCACAGAGGAGGACTGGCAGAGAGTGGTGTGTACTGACACCTATCTCGGGGAGACGTGACACTACATCTATGACAGTGGCAATCCCGGAAATCAACGTTTCTTTAAAAAAGTGAGGTAACAAGATCAGGCCTTGAATAAATAAGACAGTTTTAGTATAGAGCCTTTCAGATAGTCACAGATTGTACTGGAAAGAATCTATTATTTGACTAGAGTTCTGTGTCTCTCACCGTATCTTTTTTAGCCAAAACATTCTATATACCAACCCCTATAGCCACTATGTTCTCTCAAAGGGTTAATTGAATCACAGTTTAAGTAGAGAAACACAAAGTAGAATTTAGATTGAGTGTGGTGTGTTGCATTAAAGTGAATGTCTTTGGGGAAGAAGGAGAAGGGAGGTGCTGGCACATGATGGTGGGGGAAATACTTCACTTCATACCCACATTTGATCAACTGTGCTGTAAACCATTGCCCACCCCCAATAAAATGTTTCAAAAAGAGAAATGCTTGAGTTACTTAGGATACCTGAAGATGAAAGTGGGGGAAATTGCAGCACGGAGAACTATGTGAAGTTGTGTGACATTCATTCACATTTTCAGTATATGTGTGTGTGTCTGTCAGTCAGCCTGCCTTAAATGCCTTCTTAACTACAGGTGTGCCACCGCCTGGCCATTCTCTCTGTCTATCTGTCTTTTCTTTCTTTCTTTCTTTCTTTCTTTCTTTCTTTCTTTCTTTCTTTCTTCTCTCTCTCTCTCTCTCTCTCTCTCTCTCTCTTTCTTTCTCTCTTTCTTTCTTTCTTTCTTTCTTTCTTTCTTTCTTTCTTTATCTTATCTATCTATCTACCATCTATCTACTTATCTATCCTACCGATGCTGTTAATCTGTCAGTGATTCTCAATTTTTTTATCTTAGAATTATTTTGGGAGTCGGAGGTAGCGCAGTGGATTAAGTGCATGTGGCACAAAGCGCAAGGACTGGTGTAAGGATCCTGGTCTGAGCCCGCGGCTCCCCACCTGCAGAGAAGTCACTTCACAGGCGGTGAAGCAGGTCTGCAGATGTCTCTCTTTCTCTCCCCCTTTCTGTCTTCCCCTCCTCTCTCCATTTCTCTCTGTCCTATCCAACAACAACGACATCAATAACAACAACAACAAAACAAGGGCAACAAAAAGGAATAAATAAGTAAAATATAAAAAAGAAACTACTCAATTATTTAAAAAAATTATTTTATATTACTAAAAACAACTGATGACTCCCTGAAAATGCAGCTCATTGAATCATATTTTTGAACTTAGAGCATCCTCTTTTGCTCTTTCTACAGTGCTCAGTTTAGAAAGAAAGGCACAAGGGACAGGAAGGAGACACTGGAAATGGTTTCAGCTTGATTAATTACTGCCTAGTGGCTTCATTACGCGTCAGCTTGCTTGCTTCCACTCTGGTGATTATTGGTCTCTTTGCTGCTCCTTTTCTGACTGTTTCAGTTGCATCCTTACATAGCTTATCTGAGACCTCTCTTCGTAGTTAACGTGGGCCTAGATCGCTACAAACATTCCTCTGATGACTGTTTTTGTTCTACTCCACAAGGCCTGGTAGCTGATTCCTTTCTCTTCATTGTTCTCCAGATGATTTCTTATTTCCCTTTTGATTTCTTTAATGGCCTGGGTGTTATTCAGGAGAGTGTGTTAACTGTCAACTTGATTATAGTGACGGAATTAAATATGTTTGCATATGTCCAAGCTGTAGTCTTTGCAGATCAATTCTAAACTCAAGAAAGCTGTTGGAAACTTTTTAGACCTTTATTCAAATATCACCTTTTTGTGCAAGGCCTTCTACCAACATCTCTATATCTTCTTTATTTTTCTACATGGCATGGTTCACCATTTAAATGACATATATTTTACTCAATATTTAAAACATATTATCTGTCTTCTCTGCAACCACAGCTGAAAAAATTGATTCAGGGAGCAGTTTACTTGGTTTCTTCTGTAGTTGTTTAGTGCCTAGAATGCACCTGGAATACCTTAGACTCTTGGGAAATGTGTTCAAAATTAACAAATTAGTAAATGTAAATGGATTACTCTTTGCAAGTTAAGAATTGATGGCTGGCAGGACAGCATATCTGGAAGGATACCGTTGTTGCCATGGCTACTACTCAGGTTTGAGCCCCTGTATACCATATAGGAGTGCTGAAGGACAGAGGGACTCCTCTCTCTCTCTCTCTCTCGCTCTCTCTCTCTCACCATCTCACTCCCTTGTGCTTCTCCGGCATACTTTCTTTTTTTCTCTCTATCTAAAAATGTCAGCCTGAAATATTGACACCCCAGTGATGAGAAAAGAAGGGGAGAGAAATGTGCTGACTTAAAACAATAATTTACGAGAGGAAATGTTGTTTTATAAGTCTGTTGTCACAGGTGTGGTATCTGTCATATCTCCCCATAGTAGATATCAGAGCACCTCAACCTGCACCAGCTGCCATCTTCTAGCTTAGAATACTGGGTGACTAAAGTCTCACCCACCTTTATTTCTTCCTCCCCCCCTCACTCCCTCCCTTACTTCTTTTATTATTTTTAAAAAGATATTTTATTATTTATTCCCTTTTTTTGCCCTTGTTTTATTGTTGTTATCTGTGTCATTATTGTTGGATAGGACAGAGAGAAATGGAGAGAGGAGGGGAAGATGGGGAAGAGAGAAACAGAGAGGAGGGGAAGACGGGAGGAGAGAAAGACAGACACCTGCAGACCTGCTTCACCTCTCATGAAGTGTTCACCTTGCAGGTCTTCCTTTGTTTCTAAGCTCCATAGATGACTGAGATCATCCAGTATTGAACCTTCTTCTCTGGCTTATTTCATTTAACATGACTAAAGTTTATCTCAAGATGTAGCAAAAGATTAGGTTTCATAATTTCTTATAGCTAAGTAGTATTATTTTTTTTTTAAATTATTATTAGTGATTTAATACTTGACAAGACTGTGGGATGACAGAGGTACAATGGCACACTATTTCCACCCCCAGAGTTCCACATCCCATTCCTTCCATCAGAAGCCTCCTTACTCTATATCCCTCTAGGAGTATGGGTCAAAGATCACTCTGGTACATGTGCTTCTGGGCATTAAACTTAGGACCTCATGCCTGAGAGTCCAATGCTTTACCCACTGTGCCACCTCTGGGACCACAAACACCGTCATCATTATCATAGCATCTTCGCATTTATCTTGAGACTTTTAATAGTCACATCATATCACTGGGAATGAGAACTACTTTCTCATACTCCTTGAGATGCTGGGTGAGGGAAAAAAACAGCTCCAGCCACAGACCTGAACCATCCAGCAGGGCATCATCGTGCCTCGCAGGGTGGCCTCAGTTTTGATATGGAAGACTGTAGCGTCCAGACAGCCATTAGGTTTTTCAGTGTCAGTTGACGTGGTGCAATAATTGGGGACTGTCAAGTGAAAAGTGTGTCTGGAAATGACCAGTTCAACTCTCTCCATCTCCAAAGTCCGTGATTTTACTGCTGTGCACTGTGAGCGGCTTAGCAGGAGATACAGGATAGATATAGTCTCACACTTACTAGAACACAGAGCCTTTTGTTCTTGCGGCTTCTCTCTGGGTAATGAGCTTTTACTATTTTTATATTTTATATTTTCATCTTTCCTCTTACCTCCAACCCTAGAAAAAGAAAGACATAAATATTAAGTGGACTTTTTTTTTTTGCCTCCAGGGTTATTGCTGGGGCTTAGTGCCTGCACTAGGAATCCACTGCTCCTGGAAGCCATCCCCCCTCCCCCCCCCCCCGTTTATTGCCCTTGTTGTTTATTGTTGTTGTTGGATAGGACAGAAAGAAATGGAGAGAGGAAGAGAAGACAGAGAAGGGGAGAGAAAGACAGACACCTGCAGACCTGCTTCACTGCCTGTGAAGTGACTCCCCTGCAGGTGGGGAGCCGGGGGTTCAAACCTAGATCCTTACCCCGGTCTGAGTGCTTTGTGCCATGTGAGCTTGACCCGCTGTGCTACTGCCTGGCCCCCAAGTAGACATTATTGTAACTATACTCCTTTGCCAAGATAGGAGCAAAGTCAGGGAGAGTATTTCATGTGTATCCCATAGGCCTGGGACAGAACACTACTGTGATCAGGATATATAAAGGCACACCACCATCAACATCAGCTAGGACAGTTCACAGTTCACATTACATGAGGCTTTTGTTGGTTTTGTGGAATTGGCGTCTTATATATGCACAATTTCACCATATCTGGGTCACTTATTTCATTCAGATAGAGACAGATAAAGAAAAACCAAAAACATGAAACATGCCAGCAAGGAAGTATCCTCCGTTCCTACCATACCTCTCATATAGTTCTGGGGCTCGACCCGGGGCTGGGACACTTGGTAATGCAGGCCTCTGCCTAACTGAGCTACCTCTCTGGCCCTTCAACTAAGCTTTACTTTAAAGAAGAAATGTTTCCTTATAAATCAGGTGTGGATCACACATTCTGTGTATTTTTGTGTCCCTCTGTACTTTTCTTCCCTTAGAATAATTAACTGAAAAAGGTTTGGTAAGAGGGGAGGCCGAGTGGTGGTGTTCTCAGCTCAGCACTTATATGCGGAAGGATCTGGGTTTGAGCCCTGGCTCCCCACCTGGAAGGGAAATGCTTCCCCAAGAGGTGAAGCAGGTCTCCAGGTGTCTCTCTTTCTCTCCCTTTCTGTCTACCCCTCCCCTCTTAATTTCTCTCTGTCCTATTGAATAAAATAGAAGAGAAAAGAAAAGAAAGGTAAAACTGGCCACCAGTTTTCTGTGAACCAGTACAAAATGGGATCGAACCACTGATTCATATTCAAAACAATTCCACTTAACATTTTCTTATGTCTTAACACAGTCTGGAGTAGCATAGCACACCGTTATGAAAAGAAACTTAGAGACAGTATCTGGATTTTTGTCATAGAGTGTATGACATGCAGCAAGAAATTCAACCTTTCTGGATTGAGTTTCCCAGGACTGAGCTCCACTCTACATGACAATGGAGGAAACTTTAGTGCAGTGGTGTCTAACCATCTCTCTGTCTCCTTATTTGAATGACAGAAAGTGACCCTGAGCAGTGAAATCACACCTACACGAGGTCCTGCTTCCACTAAAAAAATTTTAAATCATAATTTAAATCATCATAATTATATACAAGGTTCACAATATGTTCTCCAAAGGTAGGAGTTACTATTATGATTTTGTTTCCTCTTTTTTTTTTTTTTTTTTTGTTTCTTGATAGGACAGACAGAAATTGAGAGCGGAAGGGATCAGGCGGTGGTGCACCTGGTTAAGTGCACACATTATTGTGCTCCAGGACCCAGGTTCAAGCCCTTGGTCCCCACCTGCAGGGGGAGAAGTTCACGAGTGGTGAAGCAGGGCTGCAGGTGTCTCCTACGTTTCTTCTCTCTTGTTCCTCCCTTATATCCATCCATTGTAGTTTTGTGAAGTTGCATGAACTTCCTTGGAAATTTTTGAATTCCCCATCGTGGGATAGTCATTTCAGACACTGTTTGGCAAGGTTATTTAGTGGCTGTGTGCTTTAGAAGTGTGACCTGACACAGTGCTGTATCTTAAGGTGTTTAGAAGTTTTAATGGCAGTCTATCTCAGAAGCTTATAAAACGTATGCCCATTTAGAAGTTTCTATGTGAGAATTATGTAGGAAGGTGCGTTAAAGCCATAGCAGTTATTGGAGGATCTTGTAGACACTGTTTCTCAACTGAATCCCTGTCGGGTTCTGAGAGACGACGAGCAGGACAGCCACCTCCTGTGTTTGGCTTTGCTCCCAGGTTGAATGACCCATGCAGACAGAGGGACGGCAGGGAACAAGGGCAGGCAAGGTGGAAAAGAGCCAGAGGCCCTTTGTTGATGTCCGCTAGAATCCTGGCCTTGTCACATAATGGCTCTAATGCAGTGTCCAGTTTCTACCTCATATATTCACTATGCATTTTAAATTACTATTTTATGACACAGGTGTTCATGACTTTATTTTCTTTTTTTAAATTTTATTAGTGATTTAATATTGGCTTGCAACATTTCATGGCAACAGGGGTATAAATCCACTCCATTCCCACCACCAGGGTTCTGAATCCTCAATCTTCAGTCTCCCCACTGCAAGCCACCACATGGCCCAGCCAGCATCTCTACAACTGTCTGTCCACATTGATACATAATTGCCTCATTTTGCTTCCTGAGCCCATCTATTCCCCTCCAAGCCACTCATGACAATATTACTGCCTCCATATGTCCCTCTCCTTTTCCTCCTCTATCTCTCTGGGTGCTAATGAAGCTGAAGTTCAAAGCCTCTTATCTTAGTCCTCCTATCACTTCTCTCCTGCTTGGAGTATGGATCAAAATTGGTTTTGGGGAGCAGAAGGTAGGAGTTCTGGCTTCTGTAATTGCTTCTTTGCTGGATGTGGGCATTGGCAGGTCGATCCATATTCCTAGCCTGTTTCTATCTTTCCCTCTTGTGCCAGAGCTCTGGAGAGGCGGGGGTCCAGGACACATTGGTGAGGTTGTCTGCCCAGAGAACATGACTTTATTTTCAAAGTTAATAAGTCAAGTCACCAAATTGCAGATGCTACTATGATTCCATCCTGACTTCCATGGGCAGAGGACCTCACCAATGTATCTCATCTCTCCAGATCCCTACCCCGTGAGGGAAAGATAGAAAGAGGCTGGGGGTATGAATTGATGTGCCAATATCCATGTCCAGCAGAGAAGCAAATACCGAAACCAGAACACCCACCTCCTATACCCTATAAAGAATTTTGGTTCATATTCTCAAAGGGGGAGAAATGTTAGGGGAAGATGAGCAGAGGGCTCTGAACTCTGGTTCCATCAGGACCTGGAGAGAGAAGAGGGAAAAAAGAAAGACATTTGGAAGTAGTAATAGATGTGGGTGTGACTTAGAAAAGAAGAGAAGGCAGGACCATTGGAAGGAATGGGGACACAGAACTCTGGGCTGCTGAATGGTATGGGATTATGTATGCCATAATGTTGTACATTATTATTTAAATAAATCACTAATTAAATTATATTAAGCCACTAATAAAAAATTTAAAAAATAGAGTTTAAGAAAAATAGAACAAAAACTCAGCCATTGTCATTACATAAACATAATTCTTGTAACTACAGCTTTCATCTCTTATTAATATCTGTGATTTTTATAACTGGGTTTTTTATAGCTTTTCTTTTAAAATATTTATTATTTACTTATTTATTATTGGATAGTTGACAGAGAGAAATTAAGAGAGGAAGGGAAGATAGAAAGGGAGAGAGACAGAGACCCCTGCAGCTGGATTTCACCACTCATGAAGCTTTCTCCTTAAAGGTAGGGACCAGGGTCTTGAGCCCCGATCCTTGCACGCTGGAACGTGTGCTTTTAACCAGGTGCGCCACCGACTGGCCCCCGTTTATAGCATTTCTTAGGTGGATCATTTCTCTTTGTAGTAAGTAGTAACAACTGTTTTAATCATCAGCTACCTTATTTTATTTTCCTAAACTTTGTAATCAAGGAAAATCTTAGAGAGGCGGTTTGTTGGAATTCTGATTTTCGGCTTTCTTGAGTATTCACCTTTATTAAAAGTTCTGCTGTTTGAGTGGGACCTTCCCAGCGGCTGCACTGTAGTCTGCCAGCGATGTGCTAAAGCACTTAAAAGGGCAGAGGTATTCAGTTATGGCACGTGGGTAAGTCACCTTCTCAGGGGTCTTCTTACCAGATCTGTTAGTGTGCATTGTGAATAACACAGCATTTCTCTAGCACCTCACACACTTGCTGAAAATACGAAAATATCTGATCAAGTTGGTGTCCTTCGTTCTGAAAGATTAATATGATTCAGTAATGCTGCAGAGATTGTTAGATGAGAGCTCAGGGATGAAATAACAAGGCAAAACAGGGGCAGGGGCAGATAGCATCATGGTTATGTAGAGAGACTCTCATGCTTGAGACTTCAAAGCCCCAGGTTCAATCCCCCTGCACCACCATAAGCCAGAGCTGGTAAAAAAAAAAAAAAAAAAAAAAAGAATTTGATATAGTCCCATTGGTTTGTTTCTGCTTTAGTCTTCCTTGCAATTGGGTTTGTTTCATCAAAGATGTCCTTGAGGTTTAGGTGGGAAAGTGTTCCACCAATGTTTTCCTCTAAGTATTTGATTGTTTCCGGTCTAACATCCAGGTCCTTGATCCATTGGAGTTGATTTTTGTTTCTGGTGAGATAAGGTGGTTCATTTTCATTCTTCTGCATGTTTCAACCCAGTTTTCCCAGCACCATTTATTGAAGAGAGCCTCCTTCTTCCATTTAATACGTTGGGCCCCCTAATGTGTCCTGGAGCCCCAGAGACCCACCCTACTAGGGACAGAGAGAGGCAGGCTGGGAGTATGGATCGACCTGTCAATGCCCATGTTCAGCGGGGAAGCAATTACAGAAGCCAGACCTTCCACTTTCTGCATCCCACAAGGACCCTGGGTCCATGCTCCCAGAGGGATAGAGAGTGGGAAGGCTATTGGGGAGGGGATGGGATAGGGAGATCGGGTGGTGGGAATTGTGTGGAGTTGTAAGCCTCCTATCCTATGGTCTTGTTAATATCTCCTTTCTTAAATAAATAAAAAAGAAAAAAGAAAGAAATCTTTATTTTATTTCTTAATATTTGTATTGAAATCCATTCCAGAGGCTGCATGACATTATACTTGAGCATAGAGTCTAGAACCAGCACACACAGGTTCAAATCCTGACTCTGCAGCTGGCTAGGTGTGTGCTTTTGGTCAAAGGACTTTCACCTCATTTTCTCTTCTGTAAGGCAGGGATGTTCATTGTAGTTAACTATAATTGTAATTGTAATTTAGGACAGTGTCTGGCATGAAGTTGGCTTTGTACAATTATTTGCCATGTCATGATGATTTAAATAATTAAGTACTTCAATTTATCAACCTAAAAATAACCAGGAGGAATATAAATGATATTTATCAGATCCTAGGGTCAGAAAGATCTCCCTACGCATATAGTCAGTGAAAGAAGAAGCAAAGGCCACAGGTGAGATAGCTTAGCATGTTAGATCACAGAATTGCATGCCTGAGACTAGAGGGATCTCTGGTTCAGCCGCTGGCATCATCATAAACCAGAGCTGTGCAAAAGTCTCTTTCTCTCTCTGTCTGTCTTTCACAAAATAATGTTTTGTATTTTAATTTGATTTGTTTGTTATGGGATAGAGACAGAGAACTTGAGAGGGGGAAGGGAGATAGAGAGAAAGAGAGAGACACCTGCAACTCTGCTTCACCACTCATGAAGCTTCCCCTTTGCAGATGGGAACCAGGGGCTTGAACCTGGGTCCTTGAACACTGTAGTGTATGCATGTAACCAGGTGTGCCACCTCCTGGCTCCCACAAAATAAATCTTTGAAAAGAAGCAGCACAAAGAGCTTACTGGCTTAAATACATATAAGCATTAAAGTCTACATTGTCTAGTTCACCCAAGGAAAGGGAAATAATCATAGTGCTAAAAATGCAGGCCTCAGGTTTGTGTTACCTTATGCTTCTTCTTCTAGCGTTTGCCCTTCTTCTGTAGCCAGTCAACAGCGTCAGGTTGAGCCTGATGTAAAGTTTCGAGACCTCCTTTGAATCTGGAGAGGTGGCAGTGGTTGACTATGTGGGTCATAGTCTGTCTGGAGCCGCAGGGGCAGTTCGGGTCGTCTCTGGCTCCCCAGTGATGGAACATAGCGGCGCACCGGCCATGGCCTGTTCGATAGCGATTGAGGAGGGCCCGATCATAACGTGCTAGGTCAAAGCCGGGTTGACGCTCGCAGGGGTCTGTGATGAGGTGTTTGTTCTTTACCTCATTGTTAGCCCGTGTTCAAAATTACGCAGACATAGAAGCCAGAGGAGAATGCCAAGAGCAAGGGATTGGTTAAATCGAAGAAACAAAGACCAAAGCGAAGGGAAATACAGGTGAAGTATTAAGTAACTGTGGTCTGTTTCAGCTGATCCAAGGTTTCAAAAGTGGGTGGGTAGAGGAAGCGAAGGAGGCACCCAGGTGCTAATGTAAGAGAAGGTGATGTTTAGTGGTGGGTGGGATGTCCTGGCCCCTACTGGGGGTGGGTGGGAGGTTGTAAGACTGTATTCCTGTGACAACAGCAATCTTGTAAAAACACTTAGCCGCTAAATTAAAAAAACCTTATGTAAATACATTTATGTGAGTTTACATTTGGATATATGCATGAATGTATCTGTGCCCTTATACTATTTGCCACTTGACGGTGATTTGAAGAATGCAAAATGGACAATACTGAAAATAGGGAAGAGGAATAAACCACAAACATAGAAATGATTTCTAAGACTATGCTTGGTTGGCATGGGACTTAGGAAGTCAAGCAGGCTTGCCGTCCACAGCATCCGTAAATCTAAATCTACCTGGCTACGCAGGGAAAACACCATTAGATACTCAGAAAGACAGAAACATGTCTCTGCTGAGTCCTCAAAAATGGTGATTGGGTGAGCAGCCATCTTGACATGGCTTTGTCAGCCGTAACGATGCCGATACATTTCCTTCTCTTGCTGTGGGCTGATGACACCCCAAGTTGATGACATTGCTCGATGTTTTGATGACTGTGTAGGCTTTGGGTCTGCTCACCCTCAGATGGCCTCCTCCCAGGGGGCTTTCTTTTTTTTTCTCACTTTTTTTAATTTTTAAAATTTATTTATTCCCTTTTGTTGCCCTTGTTGTTTTATTGTTGTAGTTACTATTGTTGTTGTTGTTGTTGGATAGGACAGAGAGAAATGGAGAGAGGAGGGGAAGACAGAAAGGAGGAGAGAAAGATAGACACCTGCAGACCTGCTTCACCGCCTGTGAAGCGACTCCCCTGCAGGTGGGGAGCCGGGGTTCAAACTGGGATCTTTATGCCGGTCCTTGTGCTTTGCGCCACCTGCGCTTTACCCGCTGCGCTACAGCCCGACTCCCCCAGAGGACTTTCTGTCCTTCTTCTGCTCTATTGGAGGATCCCAGCCTCTACAAGTCAACTTTCTCTCAGACTCGGGCTGTTGACATCCAGCTGGGCTTGACCAAGGGGAGGCACTCTAGAATGAGGACACTCTAGAATGTTCCCATCCGTGGGCATGGACTGTGAGCTCAGCCTGACAGGGACTCAGAGGCTACACAGGCTCCTGTGCTAAATATAAATAGGTATGGGCCCTAGTCAGATCAATGGGGTTAACAGATAATGGTATTTATATAATTTCCTCATATTTGGGAGCTACTCTCTACCCTAGTCCAGCTTTCTAGTCCTATTCTCAACTGTGACACCATCGTCCTAGACAATACTTTTAGTTCACCTGCATGTTAGCTGTACAGTTCAGTAAAAAATTACTAAAGTCATGGGCCCCTTGGAACATACCTAAAGTAGGTATGCTCCAAGCTTCCTGGATTCTTTCCACATGAAGACCCCTGATTTAATCTGCTCTATTCTTACTTTTGGGTTCCTGTTTATTGAACAATTTGCTTTATTTATTTTTAAAATTTTATTTTTGTTTATTATTGGATAGAGACAGAGAGAGAGAGAAACTGAGAAGGAAGAGACAGAGAGAGAGAGAGGGAAAGAGACAGAGAGAGACACCTGTAGCCCTGCTTCACCCCGCGTGAAGCTTTCCCCCAGCAGGTAGGAACCATAGCCTTGAACCTGGGTCCTTGAGTACTATAATATAAAAGCTCAACCAGGTGTGCCACCACCTGGCCCCAACAATTTGCTTGATATCTTACTGCTTTTCAGCCACCAAGTTGAAGATGTTACTATGATGCCATTCTGATTTCCCTGGGCAGAGGACCTCACCAGTATGTCCTAGAGCATCACCTCTCCAGAGCCCTGCCCCATTAGGGAAAGATAGAAACAGGCTGGGGATACGGATTCACCTGCCAGTGTCCATGCTCAGTAGAGAAACAATTCCAGAAGCCAGATCTTCCATCTTCTGTGCCCCATAAAAAATTTTGGTCCATACTCCCAGAGAGGGATAAAGAATAGGGAAGCTTCCTGCCCAACAACAGATGAGAGGCTGAGCAAGCTGTGGTCTATATACACAATGGAATACTACTCACCTATTAAAAATGGTGAATTAACCTACTTTGCCTCATCTTGGATGGAGCTTGAAAGAATTATGTTAAGTGACATAAGTTAGAAAGAGAAAGATGAATATGTGATGATCTCACTCACAGACAGAAGTTGAAAAATAATAACAGAAGGAAAATGCGAAACAGAGCTTGGCCTGGTGTTGGTGTAATGTACCAAAATAAAAGACTCTTGGCAGAGCAGGGCTGTTTCAGGTCCTGGAACGGGATTGCAGAGGAGGACCTACTGGGGGTTGAATTGTTGTGTGGAAAACTGAGAAATGTTACACATGCACAAACTATTATATTTTACTGTCAACTGTAAACCATTAATCTTCCAATAAAGAAAAAATAATAATCAGGAAGCTTCCAATGGAGGGGATGGGACATGGAACTCTGGTGGTGGGATCTGTGTGGAATTGTACCCCTGTTACCTTATAATCTTGCTCATCATTATTAAATCACTAATAAAAAAAATAAGTGGCAGGGTGGCTGGTAGAGACAAGCCAGGGCACTTCTCCTCCCATTTTACACTCTTTCAGTGACTCTTTTAGTAGAAGCTTTTCATCCTTGCGAAGTCCTGGCTTCCGTTTGGTAACATTGTCCTTTGGCCTTTTGAATCCTCTCTTCTTCCCTGTATCTCTTTGGCTCATGTGTGAGAGCGGTTTCCCATAGTTGCTGATCTTTGAAAGATCCCTCCCTGTTCTCCTTTGACTTCTAAGCTCCTCAGCTTCTCTAGCTCCTGTACTGTAAATATTTGAAGTGTTTTTGTTTGTTTGTTTTGCTTTCCTGACTTCTAGATACCAAATTTCAGCTGATCTGGTTAGATTCTAGATAGTAATATATCTTCTCACTAATCAGCCAGGTAAAGCTCTCTCATTTGAAGACTGGTCTCGTTTACCAGTTATCATTGTATTTCATTGCTTATTAGAATTTTTTCTTTTTTATTTTCAAATTTTATTTGTTTAGTATTGTATAGAGACAGAGAGAATTTGAAGATGGGGTAGATAGAGAGGGAGAGAGACAGAGAGAAACACCACTTGTGAAGCTTTCCCCTTGCAGGTGGGGAATGAGGCTTGAACCCAGGCCTTTGCATAATATAATGTTTGCACTTAACCAGGTATGCCACCACTGGCCCCTAAAAATTTTCTCTTTTTTGCCTCCAGGGTTATCGCTGGGGCTCGGTGCCTGCACTACAAATCCAGTGCTCCTTCAGACCATTTTCCCCATTTTGTTGCCCTTGTTGTAGTTGTTATTGTTGCCATTGCTATTGTTGTTGTTGGATAGGACAGGGAGAAATGGAGAGAGATGGGAAAGACAGAGAGGGGGAGAGAAAGACAGACACCTGTAGACCTGCTTCACCGCTTGTGAAGCGACTCCCCTGCAGGTGGGGAGTCAGGGGCTTGAACCGGGATCCTTACGCTGGTCCTTGCACTTTGCGCCATGTGTGCTTAACCCGCTGTGCTACCGCCTGCCCCCCCCAAATTTTCTTATGTTACTTTTTTGAGTATGTGTTCTTCACCAATGGGCTATTGTGGGCTGAGAGGGAACCTTGCCAGTAGCTTATAATCAGGGACTTCTGGTTTTCAAATTTCTTGAGATTATTTTTGCAAACTGACCTCTGTGCTAGAATCTACTTGACTATCAATTTGCACTGAGCAAAGTGTTATGTAAAACTTGTGCTGTCATGGAGAATTACCATTTATACTAAAAAAAAGGTAACTTGTTTATTTCAGTGATTCATTTCCAAGAAACCTAGGGCCTTACAAATATAACTTAAAGAGGACATTTTGGTTTTCTGTTTTTATGAATACTGCTTCCATCCTTATACTCATTAAAGAAGAAATAGAAAAATACTTCAAGACATAGATATACAACATTTAGTCTTTTTTTTTTTTTTTTGTGCTGTGGGGGCTCTGTAATGGCTTTGCTCAGACCCGTCCCATCTGTCCCATCTGTCCATCTGTTCCACTGCTAAGCCAGAACTCTCTTTGTGTCCTAGGTCTTTGTAAATCCTGATGTCCCTGCTGTTAGTTTGTGCAGTGCACAAGGATATGGGTTCAAGCCCACAATCTCCACCTGATGGGGGCAGCTTCACAAATAGTGAAGCAATGCTGCAGATATGCAGATATCTCTCTCTCTCTCTCTCTCTCTCTCCCCCTCTGTTTTCCCATTGCTTCTCAGTTTCTTTACCAAGTTTCTCTGAGAGGCAGTTTTCTCCCTGCCTACGAAATTCAGATCTCAAAAGTCAGACTCTTGCATTCAAATCTCAATGATACAATTTTTTGATGTGTGATTTATGAAAAGTTACTGCTCTCATGCCTTCCCCCTGGCGAAACTCACACTCTTAGAAAATGTATGATGTGGAACCTTAGCAAATGCCATGAAATGGAATGGTTTCATCATGATGTGTTTATTGATGGCTAGCAGGTCTCAGGTGTTTTTAAATAGTATTTGAGAATAAATGTACAAAAGAGAATGAAAAAAAAAAAGATAAAGTTAAAATGTCTTTTATCCTGGCATAGAATTTGGTCGCTTTATTTATTTGTTTGTTTGCTTAGTGAGAAAGAGTGAGAACCCAGGTAGTCACTTGGATATAATCTATACTAGTGGTCAGACTGAGGAATTCATGTATATAAATGCTACCACTGAAACCCCTCTTCAATCATGAGACTGCTTGCTTCTTTTAGGATAGTGTGTGTGTTTGTGTGTGTGTGTGTGTGTGTGTGTGTGTGTGTGTGTAACTTACAAGTTATTCCTGGGTGAACAATGTTCATTCATTCGTTTATTCATTCTTTCTTTCATTCACTCATTTAGTTATTGTGTTCTGCTTAATAAATATCTAAATACCATGATAGATCTGACAGAAAAATCTCATTCTGCTACTTTTTCCTTAGAATATATAACATTGTGAAAAAAAGAAAATACAAGAATGTGAATTATATATATGGATTTCAATTCCAAATCAAAATGGATAACACAAATGCATTTATTCTGAGTTAGAGTGTGACTCATATGGTAAAAAACAGACGGCATAGGACTTAGATCTTTGTCTTGCCAGAAAGGCAGTTTTCTTTTTTCTGTTTTATTTTTTTTTTACTTATGCAAAAGTCTTTCAGTTCTGAGGTTCTGATCAGCCAGAAATGATCAGCTTTGGTCTTTCTCTCTCCGTCTCTCATTAAAATAAAATACATAAGGTATTAAAATTAAAAAAACAAGAGAAAGTTTCCTTCTAGAGATCATCTTCAATCTGAGTAATACACCTAATTTTCACTCTCTAGGAAGTCAAGGAGGCAGGAAATGTTTCTCTTGAGCTTGCAGGATCTTGACTGACTTTAGATCATCATGATGCATTTTGAAAAGGCTATTTGAAGGTATTTTGTATTTATTTATTTATTGATTGATTGATTGATTTTTATTTGAAGATCTTCATTAGGTGAGTCATTCCCACCCTTAAGGCTCCATCCAAAGCACCATCACCTTTGAGATTAGGGCTGTAACCTGGGGCTTCTAGGGAAGCACATTGAGTCCATAGCTTTTTATCTGAGTCCCATCATCACACCTTCTCCCTTATGTTTTTTTCATGTGCCAGCTACTTATCTCTGTACATTTGTTTTATTACCTCTGCTTTTCTTTTATTTATTTAAAAAACTTTTAAAATTATTTTTATTTATTTATTGGATAGAGACAGCCAGAAATCAAGTGGGAAGGGAGAGATAGAGAGGAAAGGAGAGAGAAACAGAGGGGGAGAGAGAGAGCAAGAGAGAGAGAGAGAGAGACCTGCAGCCCTGCTTCACCACTCTCAAAGCTTTCCCCCTGCTGGTGGGGACTGGGGGCTCAAACCTGGGTCCTTGTGCACTGTAACAAGTGTGTTCAACCAGGTGTGCTACCACCTGGCCCCTTACCTGTGCTTTTCTATGACTAGTTCAGCAAATCTTGCATATTCTCTCTCTCCTCTCTCTCTCTCTCTCTCTCTCTCCTCTCTCTCCTCTCTCTCCTCTCTCTCTCTCTATCCCTCCCTTCCCCTGCCCCCTCTCTCTTTCTCGTACAGTGCCTAACACAATGCCTTGCCACTGAGTACTTCTTAACGTAATGATGTCACATTCTGATTCATGTTGGTCTATAAGCATGATACTTTCCAGAGCTTAATAAAACCTTGATTTCATTTCATGAGAGGAAGGCCATGTTACAAGAACTTGGATTGGAATCTTGGGATACTCTTAGAGCTAAAATGGAAATTAGTGGGTCTTCACTTAACAATCCTTTCCAAATGGGAAAGATGATGACCAGAGAGGTTGAATAACTTGTCTGCATTCACACATAGATATCATCATCATCATTCACCTGACTTGTGAGCTTAACCATATCCCAACTGATAGTTTTATTTTGGGGGCTTCTCAGTACTAAGAATCAAAGAATGCTTGAAAAAAGCTGCAAAGTGATGCCTCATCAAAAATACTTTTCTTGGTGAAAGGGTCCACTTTCATGAGTGATGGGCTTTAAAATTTATGTTATATACTGGGCAGTGGCATACCCAATGGAGCACACATTACCATGCATGATGACCTGAGTCTCTCTCTTTCTCTCTCTCTCTCTCTTGCCTCCAGGATTATCTCTAACGCTAGATGCCAGCACTACAAATAGACTGCTTCTGGTGGCCACTTTTTCCCCCCCGTTTTATTGGATAGGAGAGATAGAAATTGAGAGAGGAGGGGAAGGTAGAGAGGGAGAGAGAAAGATAGACACCTACAGACCTGATCCACCACTTGTGAAGTGACCCCTGTGGCTGGGGAGCTGGGGGTTGGAACCAGGGGTCCTTGTGCTTCATATTATGTGTGCTTAATCCAGTGTGCCGCTGCCTGACCCCCGGACCTGGGTTTCTCTATCCCTCTCAATCTGTCTGTCCTATCAAAATATCTAAAATTAAATTAAAAATAATTTTGTATTACAATGCAAGTTTGAAAGAATAAGTGATTTAAAAAAATAAATAAATAACCTGTCAATCAGCCACTGGGAAAGCTGGAATTGAACTCCTCACACTCTAGTGCTAGAGAACAAAGTGACACGGAGGAAGCTAACCCCCCAGACTGATGAAATCAAACTCTGTGAGGATGGGTCTAGTATTTCAGTACATTGTAGAGGTGCCCCCAGATGACTCCAATATGTATCCTGATGTGGTTGTCACCCATGGAACTAAGCTTTAGTTATATCATCTGTAAGATAGAGATAAGTGTGGTACCAATCTAATAGGTCTTATGAAATTTAAATGAAATAGAAAATGTAACATAGTTTTTGGCATAGCAAATGTGGTATGCATCTAAAGTCATAATGATATTTGACATTCCCACTTGTCTGTCAGATCAGATGAAGTTTCTTTCCTTCAGTCCTCTTAAAATGACTCAGAAACACAACTGGAGATCTGAGCATGTCATATTGTTGACTTGAGCGTGTTATATTGTTGTATTGTTGACATGCTATATTGAGCATCTTTCTAGGATCCCATCCCTTGTTATCCATTTCACTGGGAAACCAAGTGCCCTTAACACCACAGGTCTGGGTGCTCAGGCGGTAGCGCAGTGGGTTAAGCGCACTTGGCGCAAAGCGCAAGGACGGGCGTAAGAATCCTGGTTCGAGTCCCCGGCTTCCCACCTGCAGGGGAGTCGCTTCACAGGTGGTAAAGCAGGTCTTCAGGTGTCTATCTCTCTCTCCCCCTCTCTGTCTTCCCCTCCTCTCTCCATTTCTCTCTGTCCTACCCAGCAACGAACGACATCAACAACAACAATAATAACCACAACAAAGCTACAACAACCAGGGTAACAAAAGGGAAAAAATGACCTCCAGGAGCAGTGGATTCATTGTGCAGGCACTGAGCCCCAGCAATAACCTGGAGACACAAACAAACAAACAAACAAACAAACAAACACAGGTCTGGCTTTCTTCCCGATGTTCAGTAGAAGCCAGTAGCCTCTTTTTCTGCAGACTGAAAATTTGATTTGTATCTTCTTAGCTTCCATCTGCATTCACCTTGTGTGAGTGAATTGTAACATCAACAGGCCTTCGCCGGCTCTGCCAATTGCTGTTGTCATAATCTAGAGATGAACTGGGCACCTAATGTGATTTCAGTAGTGTTCCTGCTGGCTTTGCCCTTGGGCTAGATGACAGAGTGCTGGCGGCTGGTGAGCCGCTTAGTGTGTGTCTGTTAGGGACCTGAGGAGGCTGGCGGACACGTGAATTATACAGCCTGACAATGTGAACATGCAAAGGGCATGTCCTTTGTGACTTCAGTTTGCATGAAACAAACCGTTTTGAATTCAGAATCTATCAAATTTCACGACATGTCCCTGATTTCTGATTGGCGTGTTCCTGCCAGACAAATGAAGAGGAAGGAGTACAAATAGAGGGAATGTGAGGAAAGTCTCTCCGTGCGGGGCTGTTGGTCACATAGATGTCAGTTGCAAAGATGCTGAACTTTGTTCTTTTCTTTTTAAAAAATATTTATTATTGGATAGAGACAGAGAGAAACAGAGAGAGGAAGAGGAGATAGACAGATACCTGCAACCCTACTTTACCACTTGTGAAGATTTGCCCCTGCAGGTGGGGACCAGGGGCTTGAACCTGGGTCCTTATCCACTGTAATGTGTGCACTTAACCAGGTGTGCAGTAACATAACCCCCGAATTTTGTTATTTTCTTTCATTGTTTGGTGTAGGTTGGATTCCACAGGTTCTAGGCACCCAGAGTGGCTGCCAACGTATCACAGGACTAACACTAATCACTCACTGATGTCTTTTTTTTTCTTTTTTAAAATTTATTTTAAAAAGGGGACATTAACAAAACCATAGGATAAGAGGGGTACAACTCCACACAATTCCCACCACCAGATCTCCATATCCCATCCCCACCCCTGACAGCTTTCCTATTCTTTATCCCTCTGGGAGCATGGACCCAGGGTCATTGTGGGATGCAGAAGGTGGAAGGCCTGACTTCTGTAATTGCTTCCCCCGCTGAACATGGGTGTTGACAGGTTGATCCATACTCCCAGCCTGCCTCTCTCTTTCCCTAGTAAGGTGGGGCTCTGGGGAAGCAGAGCTCCAGGACACATTGGTGGGGTTGTCTGTTCAGGGAAGTCTGGAATGTTCCTACTCATGACCACAGAATGTGAGCTCAGATCTACAGGGATGCAGAAGTCACATAGGTTCCTAAGCTGAATATGGGCCCCAGATCATATCAAATCGATGGGGTTTATAGTCAACAGTATTTATACCCCTTCCCCATATTAGGGAGCGACTCTCTTCCCTGATCCAGTTTTCTGTCACTGATGTCTTTTTAGAGCAACATGCCGGTACGGAGATTGTTATATAATATGTTGTGTTACAGCTTTTCACCTACCAACATTTCTTTAAAAAGAATGGTACTGTTTGTCTTCTTAACTAGATATTTACTAACTAGCCTCCTCCCTCCTTCCCAGCGTTGCTTCTCTCCTTCTACCTCATTGGAGACTGAAAGTAGCAAGAATCAATGTTGAGAATGATTCCTCAAGTGACTTGGGAAGCGGCACAGTAGCTAGAGCACTGTACTTGAAAGTGTGAGACTCTGACTCAGTATCTGACACTGCATGTATCAGAGCGATGCTTTCTCTCCCTTTTGCCAACAAATAAATCTTAATAGAAATGGCTCTTCGGATTCAGTGAAATGAAAGTTTGGTGATAGAGCATGCTTCTTCAGGTCTAGAAAACTTAGAGCTAGTTCTCTGAGTAAGTGAAAATAGAACTTTATTTGCTTGTTTTCTTTTTTTTGGTTAGGAGACTCATAATTGAGTCTAATTGAGAGGGGAGGGGGGAAATAGAGAAGGAGAGAGACCGAGAGACACCTGTAGCCCTGCCTCACCACTCGTGAATCTTTCCCTCTGTGGTTAGGGACCAGGGGTGTGAGCCTGTGTTCTTCTGCACTATAATAATGTGTTGGCTTATCCATGTTTGCCACTGCCTGGTCCCAGACAACTTGCTTATGCAGAGAGACCGAGAGTGATATCACGGCATCTATCCTGAGAGATTTGGCTCTCTCTCTCTCTCTCTTTCTCTTTCTATGATCTGTGCTTTTTAAAGTGCGAGTCATGTACCTTCTTCTTCCCCACAGATTCACAGTGACTAGTGATCACTGGAGCTAGAGATAGTTTGGTGCTGTCAACTAGGACCCTGCTGAAAACAGAATTCAGCTCAGAAAGTTCAAGAGTCCTTAGTGAGGGAAGTGTTCGCATACCTGTGAGAAGTGTTAAGGAACTTAACAGTGGGTTTTAAGAAACACAGAGACTACTAACAACAACCATAAGTTATAATCCCTGCTAAGCATGATGGGGCCAAGGGAGAAAATCGTGTAACTCAGGCCCCGGAGAGGGGTCTCAGGACAGGAACCCGAGGAGTGAAGGGGCCTGAACATTGCCAGAAACAATATAGAAGTGGAGCAGACAGTCCTGACATTCATTTCCTTTCCTATTCTATCTCCTACTGGTGTGCCTCCACTGGCCCACGGTGTTAATAGCTGCAGTAGTAGGTGATTCTGTCCACTGAGTCTCCCGGGGTGCAGAGAAACGTAAGGAATGGAGTTGGAACAGAAGGCTGGTTAGATCTCTGAAGGTCTTGATGTGAGTGTCTTTCACAGTGATTTTATTTGATCAGTTTGCCCCTAAATGTTGAAAGAACTCAGTGGATAGAAGAGGAAAAGGCAAGAAAGCTTTAGCTTAAACCTTGGGACAGTGGTCTGGGAGGTGGTGCAGTGGATAAAGCACAGGACTCTCAAGCCTGAGGTCCTGAGTTTAGTCCCTGGCAGCACATGTACCAGAGTGATGTCTGGTTCTTTCTCTCTCCTCATATCATTCTTCACGAATAAATACATACATCCACCCATACATACATAAATAAATAAAGTCTTTTTAAAAAACCCTTGGGGCATGAACCACAGCCTGTCATTATTTGAACCTGATTTATATTGAATTATTCATATAGGGCAATGAAGGCGATTAATGTGCGTTCCTCAGTAACCTCAACTCATTATAACCAGGCAGGGGTTATAATGTAGAGATTTTGTTTGGAAATATGTGATCCTCAGGACCCTGTGTGAGGCCTTTCTCCTAAAGCATCTGCGGCTGAGCCAGGGTAGTGCACGGAGCTTGTGGCCGGGCAGAATCGGGCATCTGATTATTTGTTGGTGCTGCTGAGAGCAGTGTGGCTTCCAGGCATTAAGTCAATTTTGTAGTAAATTACCATAATTTCTCTTTAGGAATGAGCTCAAGTATTTGCCCACATCTTACCAATTAGAACAATTCTTAAGTTATCAGAATGATCTAAGGACAACATTACATTCGGTGTCTCCCTGTCAGCGATTCAAAATGCATTTGGGCAGTTGGGGTTTGTTTGCATGTGTGACAACATACATTGTGCCTGGTCTACTGCTCTAGTTGTCCTCTCTCTCTCTCTCTCTCTCTCACACACACACATACATTAAAAATAAAAATGCAGTTGGCATACTCAGGTCATATGATGTCATCTATTTTTCTAGATGGGTAGCTTTTTTTTATTTCTTTATTGGGGAATTAATGTTTTACATTCAACAGTAAATACAATAGTTTGTACATGCATAACATTCCCCAGATTCCCATTTAACAATACAACCCCCACTATGTCATTCATCATCTTTCATGGACCTGTATTCTCCCCTGTAATTGGAGTTTTACACCAAAGTAAAAGACTCTGGGGTGGGTGGATGGGTGGGGAGAATATAGATGGGTAGTTTTAAGAATGTTTTTGCTTAAAGTTAGATTTTAATTTCTCCTTCGTCTCTCCGACTTGTGATATAATGCTTACCTCTCAGCACTAGAGAAGTCTGTATTTGTATGGTCCATATTCAAAGAGGATGATTGCTTTCTTTATTCACACATATGACTGAGACAGTTACTTCTTTCATTTATGAGCAGTCTGTCCTTGAACACTTTACAGCTCATATACCCCGTTTATGCACCTCTCTCACTCTCTCACTTCTCTGTTCTTTCTGCACTGTTGCTTCGACTTTCCCCCTCAGGGCATTGGTTTCATCATGGAGGATTGGGATGTGGTGTTTCTGAAATCTTGAGCATTCTTAGAACATGTTAATGGCCTTCACATTCCTTAAGAGAGATGCTTTCAGAAAATGAAACTGCCACTTTAATTTTTAAAACATATTTTTATTTGTTATTGGACAGAGAAATTGAGAAGGGAGAGGGAGATAAAGAGGGAGAGAGAGACACCTGCAGCCCTGCTTCATCACTCGTGAAGTTTTTCCCGTACAGGTGGGGATCAGGGGCTTGAACCTGGGTGCTTGCACCTTATAGTGTGTGCACTTTCCCAGGTGTGCCACCACCTGGCCCCTAAACTGCCATTTCAATATTGCCAACTTTTCACAGCACAAGTTAAATATATATATGTTTTTATGCTGACAGAGTCAGTCATGAAATTCCCAGTAAGTAGTTAGGAAAGAAAAACAAAAGGAAAGAAGACAATAGCCAGGAAAGAAAACCCTCAGTGACCACAGTTCTCTCTCAAGGATACAGCTGCTGCTCAGTATATGTGGATTTACTGCACGGGGCTCGTCATGGTGTCTTGGGTGCAGTAAGGCACTGGGTGGATGTTTTGTTTTTGACTGTTCATTAGGCTTTGGAGGAAGAAGCTGATATGTGTTCACAGGTGATGATGCTATAGGCCTGCCAACTATTCAGTTAGAACCTACTTCTGTAAAAAAAAAAATTATACACACACACACACACACACACATAGTAGGAGATATGACATAGATTTTTCTCTTATTTACAGCTGTGATTGCCAGATTATAAAATCCCCTGCTTACAATCTGAATCGCTTGCAACCTTGGCTCTGAAATCCCAAACCAGATGTTGCTGTTTCTGCTTGAAAGGGCAGGAATACTCATCAAGGGTTTTGAGTGAGCCCATGCTTATCTGTTATTTGGGGAAAGTGGGGAGGATGATCAGGAAAAACGCCATGATTTTCCTGGTCCTGTTTTAGTTATATGAAACTGTTGAATATCACTGAGCCAGAAACTGGAGTTTAATTTCCATATTATAGACCAAAATGTGACTAATTATAATAATTCTACTTCCTATGAGTGGTTCACAGAATCATCTTTTTATAAAAACCCAATTGTGATAACTTCATTAAAATGCAAATTAAATTGAAAATAACCAGAACTCAGTCAACTGTCCAGAATATTTAACCATTTGGAGATTTTCTCATTGCTCAGCTTTAAGAGAGTGGGGGAAATGCTAAACAGAAAGCATGCACTTATTTTATTATATTTTATTGTCTATTTATTTTTTTGTTAGTTTATTTTTTTAATTTTAATTTTTTTTTTTTTTTACCAGAGCACTGATCAGCTCTGGCTTATGGTGGTGCTGGGGATTTAACCTGGTACTTTGGAATCTCAGGCATGAGAGTGTCTTTGCATAACCATTATGCTATCTACTCCCATGCCATGCACACATCTTAAAAACTAGCATGCAAAGTGAGCCCTATGGCGATTATGACTTTAACTTGATAACCTTGACTTTTCCCCTACATTTCCAACAAATTTCCAGAATAATAACTTTAGTTTTCACATTTATCTGTAGGATTTGAAATTGAATTCCTAATTGTTTTTTATAAATTTAATTTTTTTATCTTTATTTATTGGATAAGACAGCCAGAAATTGAGAGGGAAAGGGGTGATAGGGAAGGGAGAGACACCTGCAGCACCACTTGCAAAGTTTTCTCCTTGCAGGTGGGGACCAGGGGCTTGAACCTGGGTCCTTGTGCATTGCAGTATGTGTGCCCAACCAGATGTGCCATCACCCAGCACCAAAATTGGATTCCTAATTAAAATATATGTATATATATGACATAGAACTGCTCAGTTCTGGTTTATGGTGGTGTGTGGGATTGAAGCTGGACCTGGGAGCTTGAAGAGGACAGCTTGCCTACATAGACATTGGGCCATTTCCTCCTGGGTTCCTGATTTTGAGAATAGGATTCCTGAGCTTGAATGTGCAAATGAAGTGCCCAGGAGGAGCCTTGTTCAACTGGAGGTTTCAGTTCAGTGAGTCTGGGATGGGTCCTGGATTCTGCCTTCCTAGCAGGCAGCTGTGAGGGAATTCAGCTGCTGCTGTAAGGATCCACTTTGAGTGGCAAGGATTTCGAGAAGGTGATGTAATTTTGATGCAAGGACTCCATTACCTAAAAGTCAGGGGCCCAGGGACACAGTACAGTGACAGTACCAGATTTGACCCCTGGCTCTACTATATACTAGACATGAACAGTGCTTGCTTATATTGAAGGGCTTTTCCTTGCAAACATGAGATCCTGAGTTCAGTCTCCCAGAGTGATATTCTGGTTCTCTCTTTTGTTGATGTAAGTTAATATTGATTTACAAGATTATAAGATAACAGGAGTATAATTTTGCACCTTTCCCACTACCAGGGTTCCCACCACCCATTTCCTCCATTGGAAGCTACAGTCGTTCTCCCAAGGTTTCAGATATAGGTTGACTGTTATTTCTGTATTTATCTGTCTCTATTTACATATATTTGCCTTCCCCCCCCCCCATGGTCCTGCCTTCTCTTCCTTTCTAAGACAGGCCTTACACCTATTACTTCTTTTCCTTTTCTCTCTCTGGGTCCTGATGGAGTTGGAGTTCAGAACCTTCTGGTCATCTTCTCCCTAACATTTCTTTCCCTCTGGGAATATGGACCCAAATTATTTGTGGGGAGCAGAAGGTGGGAGATGACACTACTAAGCCATGTGTAGGTTGCAGCTGTAAACTGAGCAGGGAGCAGTCTCTGGATTCCTATGGGAATGAGCAGATGGATGGCAGGCACATGTTCGAGGCCAGTGTTCTGTCATGGGTGAGGCTTGGAGGAAGCAGTTTGTGCTTGAACAAATGGCTAGTAATCTCCCAAACCCCTTTTCTTTTTTCAGGTTTTTATTTATAAAATGGAAACATTGACAAGACCATAGGATAAAGAGGGGCACAGTTCCACACAATTCTCACCACCGGAACTCCATATCTCATCCCTTCCCCTGATTGCTTTCCTATTCTCTATCCCTCTGGGAGCATGGACCCAGGGTCATTGTGGGGTGCAGAAGGTGGAAGGTCTGGCTTCTGTAATTGCTTCCCCGCTGAACATGGGCGTTGACTGGTCGGTCCATACTCCCAGCCTGCCTCTCTCTTTCCCTAGTGGTGCAGGCCTCTGGGGAAACAGGACTCCAGGACACATTGGTGGGGTCATCTGCCCAGGGAACTCCGGTTGGCATCATGGTAGTATCTGGAAACTGGTGGCTTATAAAAAGAGTCAAGATGTAAAGCAAAACAAATTGTTGACTAATTATGAACCTAAAATCAAGAATATTGTGGATGGAGATTTGAGGTCTCTTTTTTAAAAAGCTAGTAGATCTATTTTAGGTATATTCCAAGGGGTTCATAACCCAACTAGTTTTTGCTTGTGTCTGACATCTAATATGCAGGTGACCTAAGCTATTATCTGGGGATATGGTGTCACAATTGGAAAAAGGACCAGAAAGCTGGATCAGGGAATAGAGTAGCTCCCAAATATGGGAAAAGTATATAAATATTGTTAACTGTAAACCCCATCGATCTGATCTGGGGCCCATAGTCAGCACAGGAGCCTATGTAACCTCTGAGCTCACATTCTGTGGTCATAGCTAGAGGAACATTCCAGGCTGCCCCAATTTCAGGACCCATCATCCTTAGGTGATAGGCACAGTAGGCTATCCAACCTCCCTTCAGAGAATGGAACCTTCTCTACCATTGTTGATCCACATTGAGGGCCAGGTCCTATAGGGGCCCATGAAGGGGTCTGTTGTGTTGTTCCTGATGGAGATGACCATGACAGTGGTGAGAGGGATCTGTTAGAGGTCTAGACCCATCATGTCTGTGTGGGAATCCCAGGACTTCCTGACTAGGGCCCCAGGTGATGGGGTGACCTGATAGTGACTAAAGAGTCATCATGGGGGTTGGGTCATACTGCTTCAGTACAATAACTGCTTGAACAGTGAATTTGACTACCTTTACTAACAAGCAAAGTTTAGAAAGTTTTTAATGCATTTTCTTTTCTGTATTAGCTTTTACCTGCTGGCTTTATTTTTGATCTTGGTTTCTGATGGAATAAATCTGAATCTTAAAAAGTTTTAGAAATATGATATTATTCTAAACTGAGTATGTATTTTCAAAACTCCCTTTCTTTTCAATGAGATTCTGAAGTCTTTAAAAAAAATTTTTTTTAATCTTTATTGAACAGCCAGAAATCAAGAGGGAATGGGGTGATAGAGAGGGAGAGAGACAGAGAGACACCTGCAACACTGCTTCACCACTTGTGAAGCTTTCCCCCTGCAGGTGGGGACCGGGAGCTCAAACCCAGGTCCTTGTGCCTTGTATCATGTGCACTCAACCAGGTGAACCACCACCTGGCTCGAGATTCTGAAGTCTTATTCTAGGACTAGAGTTCTTCCAAGGAAGATATTTTTTCTGAAAGTAATCTACATGAATGATAACTAACTGGTTAAATGCTTTGATACTTATAATTACTTAAGATATGATCTAAGTCAAAGGACAGAAAAATAAAAACTTAGAAGATGTTTAATAAAACGACATTCTTTTTGTTCTGAGGAAATTGCTTTCCCTAGTCTGAAAGTACAGTGTTACTTATCTTCTTCTACCATAATTTCTTTTTTTTTTTAGTTTTTTTTATTTAATTTATTAATTAATTTGTTTATTCCTTTTGTTGCCCTTGTTGTTTTATTGTTGTAGTTATTATTGTTGTCATTGTTGTTGGATAGGACAGAGAGAAATGGAGAGAGGAGGGGAAGACAGAGAGGGGGAGAGAAAGACAGACACCTGCAGACCTGCTTCACCTCCTGTGAAGTGACTCCCCTGCAGGTGGGGAGCCGGGGGCTTGAACCGGGATCCTTCCGCTGGTCCTTGTGCTTAGCGTCACCTGCACTTAACCCGCTGCGCTACCGCCCGACTCCCCTTCTACCATAATTTCTAAAGACAGCAAACAGAATTTGTTAGCTGTGTCCCGATAAAGCACTTTCCTCTGAAGGAATTTAAACATTTTGTTTCTGTTCCAAAATGTTTTTTTCCCCCTATAACCCAGAAAAGTTCAGTAAGTTCAGTTTATTTGAACCACGTTAGAATAAGACCTGAACATCTGACCTCCCCTCTTCTGAGTGAGTCAGCAAATTAACTGCATCTGTCTGGTTTACTCCTGGTCACATACTTTTCAGTTAGCATTGTAGAACCAAATAATGCTCCATTGCCTGAAATCAAATTCCTCCAAATCATTTACCTTTTCCTGTGGAGAAAGAGAGAGAGGGAGAGAGAGGGAGAGAGAGGGAGAGGGAGAGGGAGAGAGAGATAGAGAGGAGAGAGAGAGAAAGTTACATGGTGGAACCTACATGTCTTCTCATTACTTTGTTTTTTAAATATTAAGATTTTATTTATGGGAGTCGGGCAGTAGCACAGCGGGTTAAGTGCATGTGGCTTGCAAGGCAGAAGGATCCCGGTTCAAGCCCCCTGGCTCCCCACCTGCAGGGGGTCGCTTCACAGTTGGTGAAGCAGGTCTGCAGGTGTCTGTCTTTCTCTCCCCCTCTCTGTCTTCCCCTCCTCTCTCCATTTCTCTCTGTCCCATCCAATGACGACGACATCAATAACAATAACAATAATAACTACAAACAACAATAAAAATAAAAGACAACAAGGGCCACAAAAGGGAAAATAAATAAAAATTTAAAAAAAATTTTATTTACAAAGCTTATTTGTTGTACAGAATCTTCTCATTACTCTAAATCACTTTTGTTATTAATATCAATTAAGTTATTATATACCAATTAACAATTGCTAGTGCTACTATTTATTCATTTTCTTGCCGGCAGGAGATGATAGCTTTAAAAAGTAAAACAGATGAAAGAAGCAGCCAAGGGGTTGAAGGTAGCATGCCAAGAGAGCACATGCCCTGCACATGCCCTGCACATGCCCTGCACATGCCCTGCACATGCCCTACACATGCCCTACACATGCCTTGCCTTGGGCACAGCTCTGGTTCATTCCCTGAACCACATGGGTGCTGCTGTAGTATCTCTCCCTGTTTCTCTTTCTTTCTTTCTTTCTTTCTTTCTTTCTTTCTTTCTTTCTTTCTTTCTTTCTTTCTCTCTTTCTGCTGGGAAAAGGAAAATGGCCTCCAATAACAAGGTCTCAGCTGTGCCAAACACAAACAAAAGCCAAGAAAACAACCATGCAAATTTTCTGTGTTGTTTTCTGGACAATGAAAATACAGGAGGGGATACTATGAGAAAATCCAGAATCTCTCTGTTGTTGAATGCAAAGACTCTCTTGCAAGCCTCCCTGTATAATTTAGTTCTGGCTTAACTCTCATACAGCAACAGCAGTAAAGTAATAGTCAGAAGGTCTCATATTTGTGTAACATTTTGACATTGATCCTGTTATTAAGGTATAATTTTTTCAGAAGCTGAAAGGTTTTCATATGAGCATAAAGTAAGCATTTTTAAATTGATTTTATTCAAGTTACTAATGAGCTGTTCAGCAAGATGTTAAAACTAAATCAAAGGGTATTTGATGAGCTGGATATTTATGGATCATTTAAGAATGCAATTTGAGATTTTAGAATAGCATTATTTGGTTAAATACAGAATGTCCCATGGGGCCATTTGGTGGGCAGAAATTATCTGTAGTTCTTCCAGAGGGGGAAAAAAAAATCTCCATCGGTGTTCTGTCTGAAGTGGTAAAATATCCTGGTAAGTGGAAAGGCAGATAGACGACTGAAGATCTGCTTCACAACATGTCAAGCACCCCCTCTGCTAGCTGGGTGGGGGGCTGCGAGACCCCTGTGCTGGTTATTCTATATATATATAGAATAACAAATAAATATTAAAAAACAAATAAATATTTTTAAAGTGTCATATTAAACTATAAGACACTTTAAAAATATTTGTTTATTCCCTTTTGTTGCCCTTGTTTTATTGTTGTAGTTATTATTGTTGTAATTGATGTTGTCATTGTTGGATAGGACAGAGAGAAATGGAGAGAGGAGGGGATGACAGAGAGAGGGAGAGAAAGACAGACACCTGCAGAGCTGCTTCACCGCCTGTGAAGTGACTCCCCTGCAGGATGAGAGCCGGGGGCTTGAACTGGGATCCTTATGTCGGTCCTTGTGCTTTGCCCCACATGTGCTTAACCTGCTGTGCTACCACCAGACTCCCTACTTTGTATATTATTATGAGTGCCTAACCAGGTACATCACCATCCAGCCCTTTCAATATTCTGCTCTGTGAGAAAGGAACTTTCAGGGACATCTGTGAGAACACCTTCTGAAACAACAGTTCTGTGCTCAGAGAAAACAGGATGAAGCGTGCCCAGTACTGTCTTACATAAAGACTTCCCTGGTGGTATGTGGGCTACTAACTTTTTTTTTTTTTTAAACATTCCCAGACTACAGTGCACTCGGCTGCATCCCTATCTGCAGGATTCCCGGCATGATTCAAACAACCTCCACAAAACATTTTCTGAAGACCTCAGCTCAAAAGGCTATTGCTAATAACACATCAGCGTCCTCCTATTACTCATGTCTTTGATTTGTTATTTGTGAAACTTCCTGGTGTACACCATTAAACTAGAGAATTTATTTTGATATCTTTTATTGAAGTAATGTTGTATTATAACATTATATATGATTTATATATGTATTATGAATATATATGTATGTAAATGATAACTTCTTCCTTTTACCAATTTCACCAAATTGATCCTTTCGCCAGGATTTAAACACTTTCTCTATTGCCTGTTAGCGTCCACTAACTTGGTTTTATAGATTAAAAGTTTGCTTAGAACATTCATTTCCTCGATTTCTTCTTTTTTAATTTAAAAAGAAATTTATCTTTATTTATTGGCTAGAGACAGTCAGAAATTGAGAGGGAAGGGGGAGAGAGAGAGGGAGAGAGACAGAGAGACACCTGCAGCCCTGCTTCACTACTCGCAAAGCTTTCCCCCTACAGGTGGGGACCAGGGACCTGAACCTGGGTCCTTGTGCACTGTAACATGTGTGCTCAACCAGGTGCACACACCTCGATTTCTTTATATGTATGACTGAAATCATACAGTGCCTTTCTAGCTGATTCCAGTATGCATAATACCGTCTAGTACAGGGATCTTGTTTTATTCATTTCTATATTTCTGGGTGAGGGATGCCTATCTTCAGGCCAGGTGTATTTCATGACCTCAGAAGTGTTGATTGTACTGAGCTAAGTATCAGAAAATGGTGTGGAGAATGAACTATGTTTCTGGCAGCAAAAATTCTAATACCATAACAGCCTCCCTCTGCCTACTACTTGAAAACAATATCACATCAAACTGTTTCTCTGCCTATCACTTGAACTTGTTATTAAATCAAGTTTATGTTCTGTTTTATCTACCTTCTAGGTCCTTCAGAAGCTTGGGAAAGCTGATGAGACAAAAGATGAACAGTTTGAAGAATATGTCCAGAACTTCAAGAGACAAGAAGTGAGTGGCACATTAGTTTCTGGAGTGAGAATGACATCAGCTATGCTTGTGTTGCAGTCTATAGCTGAAGTGCTTTAAGGTTGAAGAAAGAATTCCTTTTTAAAAAATTGCATCAGTGATTTAATAATGTGAACTAGATTGTAAGATAACAGCGGTATAATTCCATACAGTTCCCACCACCAGAGCTCCATATTCCAGTGGAGGACCACTGGAAGCTTCCCTCATCTTTATTCCTCTGGGGAGTGTAGACCAAAATTCTTTATTCCTCTGGGGAGTGTAGACCAAAATTCTTTATTCCTCTGGGGAGTGTAGACCAAAATTCCTTATGGGGTGCAGAAGGTGGAAGGTCTGGCTTCTGGAATTGCTTTTTCGCTGGACATGGATGTTGGCAGGTGAATCCATACCCCCAGCCTTTTTTTTTTTTTTTTTTTTTTGCCTCTAGTTTTATCACTGGGGCTTGGTGCTGTTGTTGTTGGATAGGACAAAGAGAAATTGAAAGAGGTGGGGAAGACAGAGAGGGGGAGAGAAAGACAGACACGTGTAGACCTTTACTGCTTGCAAAGTGACCCCCCCCCCCGGAGGTGGGGAGCTGGGGGCTCAAACTGGGATCCTTGCACTGGTCCTTGAACCTCCAGCCTATTTCTGTCTTTCCCTAGTTGGGTAAGACTCTGGAGAGGTGAGATTTGGGGACTCATTGGTGAGGTCTCTGCATAGGGAAGTCAGGATGGCATCATAGTAGCATCTACAACTTGGTGGCTGAAAGGTGGCAAGATATAAATCAGGACAAATTGTTTAATACCAACAAGGGCAACAAAAGGGAATAAATGAACAAATATTAAAAAACAGGTGCTCAAAGATCGGAATAGAGCAGATGAAACTAGGAATATTCAGGTAAGAAGAAGCTAAGAAGTCTATTTTAGGTATATTCCAAGGGACCATGTGTGACTTTAATAATTTTTGCCTGAGCCTGATAGCTACCATGCAGGTAGACTAAGAATATTGTCTGGAAAGATGGTATCAGAGTTGAGAATAGGACTAGAAAGATGGATTGGGGCTGAGAGTACCTCCCAAACAGAAGAAAGTTTTTTATTAGATTTCACATTAACTTGAGATTACCCTTGCTTCTTCCATAATTATTTCTTTTTAAAAAAATTTATATATATATATATTTTATTTATTTACTTTTGTTGCCCTTGTTGTTGTAGCCTTGTGGTTGTTATTGTTGTTGATGTCATTCATTGTTGGATAGGACAGAGAAATGGAGAGAGGAGGGGAAGACAGAGAGGGGGAGAGAAAGATAGACACCTGCAGACCTGCTTCACCGCCCGTGAAGCGACTCCCCTGCAGGTGGGGAGCCGGGGGCTCAAACTGGGATCCTTATGCTGGTTCTTGCACTTTGTGCCACCTGTGCTTAACCTGCTGTGCTACCGCCTGATTCCCTGTAATTCTTTCTTGTGGAAAGAGAAGGAAGGAAGAGGCAGTAGACACTACTTAATGGAAAATTTGTGCTTCAGAACCTCAGAAGATTAAGACTTTACTTCTCCAGAGCTTTTCAGTATTGATTCCTTATCTAAAGGAAAGATGTTTTAGGTGACTGTGTTCTTCTAAATACTTTAAAGGAGCAGAGAATACTTGTGACAAAATCACCCCATTAGTTGCACACTTTGAGATGATGAATTCTTAGTAGGGATTTTTTTTTCTTTTAATCTCCTTCAAGGGGTTGAACATTGCTTCTGGGTGAGTGAAAATTGCTGTACTGTTTATGTGTCTATACAGCATAAAACAGATAATATAGGAGAAATTTGGTTTTAAGTTTTCATGAGGGATGTAATTAGAAAAACTTGTCTAGTAAGGCTTCTCAGAGGAGGCAATAATGAAGACTGAGAAACACAGCTTGTCTCTCATAACCCATTAGTTTCTTAATGGATTACCATGTGTTTTACTGAGCCGTGAATAAAGAAATAAACAAGTTGTAGAATTAACTGTTTAATACTTGTAAGGCTAATGACTACAATTATACCCTTTTGAGGGCAAGCTTGGGGGGTTAGAGAGACAGAAGAAACAAAACAATTGGATACCTCAGAAACTAGATCCCTCAAATCCAGAGCTTCTCCCAGAGGTGGAATGGAAGGAAGATTGGAAAGTGAGTTTTGGTTATCAGAACAAAGTTAGAGGCTTAGTTGTGTTTTCCTGCTGTCATTGAAATGGCCAGAGTGCAGGAGGAAATGTAGACTTGGGGATAAAAGCCGGCGACAGGAAATCATTAGAGTTTTGGGTTTTTTGTTGTTGTTGTTGTTGTTGTTCATTTTTTTTCATTATTATTGCTATACATTCCTGATCTTGAAGGTTTCTTTCATCCATGCATGTATTTTCTCTTTGTCCTTTCCATGCTATTTCTCTTCCTCACCACCAGTGGCTGTAATATACAGCAGGTGTAAAGTCAAGCAGAACACTCTTTACCAAATGCATTCCCAGATGCTTCTAAACTGTCATCTCAGCACTGAAATTTGACCTGTACAGACAGGTATTCAGTTATTATGAGTGATAGAAATCTTGTATATCTTAAAATGAGGGAAGTGAGAAAAGAAATTAAAAGGAAATGTACAAACAATCAAGCATTATAGAGCACTTTGGTTTTTTTTTTCTTTATGGGATGAGAGAATGGCATAGACTATTGGCCATGTTGTGAGCCTTCTATTTGTATTTCAGTCATAACTGTTTACTGATATAATTCATTTACTTCTTGATTTTGTATTTATTGAGCAGTTATTTAATTTATATTTATAAAATGGAAACACTGACAAGACCATAGGATAAGAGGGGTACAATTCCACATAATCCCCACCACCAGAACTCCGTATCCCATCCCCTCCCTTGAAAGCTTTCTTATTCTTTATCCCTCTGGGAGTATAGACCCAGGGTCATTGTGGGTGCAGAAGGTGGAAGGTCTGGCTTCTGGAATTGCATCCCCACTGAACATGGATGTTGACAGGCCGATCCATACTCCCAGCCTGCCTCTCTCTTTCCCTAGTAGGGCAGGGCTCTGGGGAAGAGGGGTCCAGGACACATTGGTGGGGTTGTTGGCCCAGGGATGTCAGCATCTGGAACCTGGTGAGTGAAAAGAGTTAAGATATAAAGCAAAAAAAAAAAAATTGTTGACTAATCATGAACGTGAAGGCACAAAAATTGCAGATGAAGATTTGGGGTCTTCATTTTAGAAAAAGCTAGTAGGTCTATTTTAGGTATATTCCAAGGGGCCCAGGACTTTACTAGTTTTTGCCTGAGCCTGACACCTAATATGCAGGTGGGCCTTAGTTATTGTCTGGGGAGATGGTGTCACAGTTGGAAAAAGGACTAGAAAGCTGGATCAGGGAAGAGAGTAGCTCTCAAATATGGGAAAAGTGTGTAAATACTATTAACTGTAAACCCCATCAATTTGATCTGGGGCCCATATTCAGCATAGGAGCCTGTGTAACCTCTGCATCCCTGTAGGTCTGAGCTCACATTCTGTGGTCATGGCCAGGAACATTCCAGGCTGCACTAATTTCAGGACCCATCTTCCTCAAGTGGTGGAGTATGTTTCCCAACTTCCCTTTTGAGAAGAAAACAGTCCCTACCATTGTTGATGCACACTGAGGGCCAGGTCCTATAGGGGCCCACCCAGGGGCCCATTCTGTTGTTTCTGATGGAGGTGATCAGTGACAGTAGAGAAAGGGATCTGTTAGAGGTATAGGCCCATCATGTCTGTGTGGAAATCCCAGGACTCCAACTTTGGATTTCTTAACATGAATAAGAGAATTCATAGAGAAATGTTAGATTTAAGGTTATGAACTAAATTGCCTCTAGCCTTACACAGAAAAGTACGCTTTTCCCCTTGTCCTTATGTTTCCCTTTGATATGTTGTCATACATTCTTGCAAACACTTAACATACACTCATGCTGGTTACTGTTTTGAATCATAACAGCTTCTCACAAAATAAAAACTTTGTAAATTAGTGTTCTGTTACTTTTCAGGGCACCCCAAATAGCTTCTCAGGTAGAGATTGGATTCAGATAGAAGTGATTCATGTTTACAGTTTTCCCTACTTAAGGATCTGCACTCAATCATTTAAAAAGTCCTTTACCTGACAGGCTACCCCTGTAGAGCTAATTAATTCCTTTCTCTTGCTCCCCCCCTACCTTCAGTATCTTTTATTGCATTTATTTTATGTTGTTAGCACATCAGAAAGTTAACCTTTGAGACTATCAAGTTTAGTAGTGAATACGTGACTTAAGAAGCGCTTTGCATTTTTTTTTCCAATTATGGTCAGTTTTTATTGTTCTTTTTCAGAATTGGTTGACTGAATGAGGGGAGGGAGAGGGAGAGAGAGAGAGAGAGAGAGAGAGAGGGAGAGAGAGAGAGAGAGAGAGCCTCCAAGGTACACTTGATTAAACTACCAACTTTGTCAGTTTAATGATCTGTGCCACTATAGGGAGTGTTATGGGGTGACTTTACAGTGTCACTTTTCCATTTATTTCTGCCACTTTGTACATTCTCAGTGTTCTAGAGTAAATACTGTGCTGTCACTACTGAAAAATCAACAACTTAGTTCTCTCAAGAATTTTAATAGATTTTAAGATCTCAGTAAAACTTAAGTTATGGCACAATTTGATTAAGACATGTAAAGCAAATAGAATGAAAATATAGAAATTATTTCTCAGGGCATATTCTTTGCCCCTTTGAAAATATTTTTGCCTTAACATTTCTAGCAATTGCACTTACTCATTTCTATCCTTACTTTTTAATCAGAAAGATTAAATTTATTGTTACTGCAGTGGAGGGAGGAGATAATATAACCTAATTATTTATACATTAGAAAAAACATCAGGGAAAGAGAAAGAACATGGAAAGCAGGTGAGGGACTAATGAACTTTTCTCTAGATGTCTACTAATTTTCTGTGAGGAACTTGAATTTACTCATGTTCTATGGAGAATATATTCCTTTTACCCCTAGTGTGTATTGGTCACCAAACTCAGTTGTATATATGCTGAGAAAAATATGGTATTTATATAGAAGATCTTAACACACCACTCACAGCAAAAGATAGATTGTTTGGACAAAAAAAAAAATAGGGAAATGTCCATTCTAAATGAGATCATAGACAAATACATTCAGAACTTCCCACCCCAAAAGAAATAAATACATATTCTTCTCAAGTACACATGGAGCATACACAAGGATTGACCATATGTTAGGTCTAAAAGACAAGCTAAATAAATATATGAAAATTAAAATTAAAATAAAGTATCTTATCTGACCATGATGGCATGAAGTTAGAAATCAATCACGGGAAAAAAAAAAAAAAAGGAAAGGAAAGGAAACTAAAGGGTCAGGTGGTAGCACAGCGGGTTAAGTGCACATGGCACAAAGTGCAAGGACCTGCGTAAGGATCCCAGTTCAAGCCCCCAGCTTCCCACCTGGAGGGGAGTCACTTCACAAGTGGTGAAGCAGGTGTCTATCTTTCTCTGACCTGAAGCAGGTCTGCAGATGTCTTTCTCTCTCCCCCTCTCTGTCTTCCCCTCCTCTCTCCATTTCTCTCTGTCCTATCCAACAACAATGACATCAATAAGAACAACAATAACAACCACAACAATGATAAAACAACCAGGACAACAAAAGGGAAAAAATAGCCTCCAGGAGCAGTGGATTTGTGGTGCAGGCACTGAGCCCCAGCAATAACCCTGGAGCCAAAAAAAACCAAAAAAACAAACAACAAAAAAAAACAAAGGAAAAAGTAACTTCTCTGAAGTGTGCAAACTAAACAACATGCTCCAAATAACACGAGTCACTGAAGAAATTAAAAAAAAAAAAGATATTGAAAATTACCTCTGTATCAGCGAAAATGAAGAGACCAGCTATCAGATCCTATGGGATAAAGTAAAAGTAGTCCAGAGAGGGAAGTTCATAGCAATACAGGCTGACATTAATAAAGAGGAGAAATCACTAGTAAACTATCTAACAGCCCAACGAATCCAGTTAGAGAAGGGGCAACAAAGAGATGTAAAAATCAACAGAAAACAGGAAATGATTATCAGAACAGAATTCCATGAAATAGAAAACAAGACCATCAGGAAGATTAATGAAACCAAGACTTGGTTCTTTGAAAGGATAAATAAAAAAGATAAACCACTAGCTACATTCACCAAGAGAAAAAGAGAGAAAGCTATGGTAAAATGACTCAGTAATGAAAGAGGAGAGATTACAGCTGATGATGCAGAGATGCAAAGTGTCATACAAGACTATTGTGGAAAGCTAGATGCAAATAAATTGCCGACCTGGAATTAACGGACACATTCTTAGAGTCGTACTAACTTCTAACCTTGACACAAGAGGAAGCAGATAAACTCCATGGACCAATCACTGGTGCAAAATTGAAACATTAATCAAAAACCTTCCCAAGAAGACAAGCCCAGGTCCAGATGGCTATATCAATGTTTTTTTTTTTTTTTAATGTTCAAAGAATAACTAACACCATTCTCCTCAAACTTGTCCAAAAATAGAAGAGGGAACACTCAAATACATTCTATGAAGCTAATTTCACTTTGATCCCCAAAGCAGAAAAAGACTCTACCAAAAAAGAAAACTATAGGCCTATATCCCTGCTGAACACTGATGCAAAGATTCTTAACAATCTTGGTTTCATTTCGTTGGTCATACATGTTATTTCCCCACTAAATGTAACATTTAAGAAAAAATACTTTCAAAATTTTAAAGAAAGGAGTTTCATGTCTCACATCACTATGAATTCCCATTCCTTCTTTCCAATTTTTAACTTTTCCTTTTTTATTGTATGTAACATTATGGGCATTAACTAAACCTATTATGTTAAAGCTGTTAAAATTATGAAGTCATTTCCTCTTTAAAATGTAGTAGTGGGGCCAGGTGGGGGCACACTTGGTTGAGCACACATGTTACAATGCGTAAGGACCCAGGTTCAAGTCCCCAGTCCTCATCTACAAGGGGAAAATTTCACAAGTGGTGAAGCAGTGTTCCTTCCAGGTGGCTGGCTGGCTGGCTGGCTCGCTGTCTCTCTCTCTCTCTCTCTCTCTCTCTCCTCTCTCTCTCGTTCTTTCTCACTCATTCTCTCTCTTTCTATATTCCCATCCCCTTTCAATTTCTGGCTGACTCTCTCCACTAAATAAATACAGATAATTAAAAAAAATTTTAAAGTCTCTGATATTGTATCAAGTGATAATAAACATCTACTACAGGAGTTAGAAATTCCATCACGTATCTAAATATAGTAGCCCCTCTTATTCACTGGGGTATATTCACCTGTGACCAATGGGTTCGTGAAACTGCAGGGAACCCAACCTTATATATAATGTGTTTTGTCTATACCCACACACCTCTGCTAAAGGTTAAATTTGTGCATTGGACACAGTCAAAGATTGATAATAATTACTATCCACATAGCCGAATACTAATTATATACTGCAGTAAAAGTCTTGTGGCTACTGTGTTTGCTGCTCTCTTTCTCCAAATCTCTTATTCTAGATAAGTTTTTCCGGGTGAGCTTGACCACTGAATACATCCATGGAAGTGAAATGGTGGGTGGGGTTGGGGGTGCTCCTGTGCCAGAATTGTGTAGTTCAACTGCTGTTTGCTGTGCCCACCACCAAGTGACAGCCTTGCTTAGCTTGAAATAAAAAGAGAATGAAAGAAAGATTGAAATATTGAAATCCTCTACAGAGGTGATAATTCAGAACTAGTAGGAACAGTTATTGTGATATTCCAGCAACTGTCTGAAAGCAAGAATTCCATCTTCTTGCTGACCTCTTCTCACATAGGAGTCTTACCTGACTACTTTCATCTTTTTCCCTTCCTCCCTTCCCTCCCTTTCTTCCCCCTCCCTTCCCTCTCCTCTCCTTTCCTCTCCTCTCCTCTCCTCTCCTCTCCTCTCCTCTCCTCTCCTCTCCTCTCCTCTCCTCTCCTCTCCTCTCCTCTCCTCACCTCTCCTCTCCCTCCCTCCCTCCCTCCCTTCCTTCCTTCCTTCCTTCCTTCCTTCCTTCCTTCCTTCCTTCCTTTCTTCCTTCCTTCCTTCTTCCCTCCCTGCCTTCCTTCCGTCCCCCCTCCCTTCCCTCCCTCCCTTCCTTCCTTCCTTCCTTCCTTCCTTCCTTCCTTTCTTCCTTCCTTCCTTCTTCCCTCCCTGCCTTCCTTCCGTCCCCCCTCCCTTCCCTCCCTCCCTCCCTCCCTCTGTCCTTCCTGCCTTCCTTCCTTCCCCCCTCCCTTTCCCCCTCCCTTCCCCCCTTCCTCCTTCCCTCCCTCCCTCTGTCCTTCCTTCCTTCCTTCCTTCCTTCCTTCCTTCCTTCCTTCCCTCCATCCTTTTTTTGCCACCAGGTTTATTACTGGGGCTCGGTGCCAGCACTGCTCCTGGCTCCCCTTTCCCATTTCATTGGATAGAGACAGAGCAAAATTGATAGAGGAGGGGGAGATAAGAAAGGGAGAGGGAAAAAGAGACACCTGCAGACCAGCTTCACCCTTGTGAAGCTTCCTCCCTGCAAGTGGGGAGCAGGGGCTCAAACCTGGTTCCTTGTGCAGGTGTGCCATCGCCGGACCCCCTCTTTTTCTCAAACCCAGAGCCTCAGAAACAGCAAAGCATACACATTACTAGGTGGATTACCTCTCTGCCCCATGCTCCATTTTTGTAATGCCAGCAGTTTGCATATAAACTTTAATATATGTTAAACTTGAAGCTGAGCTAGGGACAGAAGTGATTATTTTGAACACATTCCTAGAGCATGTTTTTATTTATGGAACGAAAGAGGTGTTGAACATTGTGTGCAATTTTGCAAGCAGCTTCGCAACATTTTTGAGGCATATGTAGGTAAATAATTAGAAATCAGAATTACAGGAGAGAGGATTTAAATAGAATCCAAATATAAAATATATTCCCACAATATATTCAAAGTATGGGTAGAGTTTTTATTTATGGCCAATTGCAGTTACATCTGAATTTTTTTTTTTTTTGCTATTTATTTGGACAACAAAGCAAATAAGACCTAGTATTTAATGATCTCAGAACATTTTTTTTTTTTGCTGTGAGTAACCATGATGTGAACCCATTTGTGCTCCTACCTTTTATTATTTTAAGTTATTCCTTTGTGAAAAGCCACTTCATTAGCTACCTGTAAGACCCATGGGTCTGTTTTGGTTAATATCCCAATTCTATCTTACAATACTTAAGCTCAGACAAGGGGGAGCAAAAAAACATCAGTGAGACCACAGTGTCTCCTGTCAGCTCATCAGAACTTACGATGCTGAGGAAGACACGCAGGTAGTAGGTTTTGTGCTCACCAAAGCACTGCATTTATGGCTTTATTTGTAGCTGAGTCACTTGGAAACCCCTGAGACAATACAGAGTTTTTTTTTTTTTTTTGCCTCCAGGGTTATTGCTGGGGCTCGGTGCCTGCACCATGAACCCACTGCTGCTCCTGGAGGCCATTTTTTCCCCCTTTCATTGCCCTTGTTGTTGTAGCCTTGTTGTGGGTATTGTTGTTGTTGATGTCATTCCTTGTTGGATAGGACAGAGAGAAATGGAGAGAGGAGAGGAAGACAGAGAAGGGGAGAGAAAGACAGACACCTGCAGACCTGCTTCACAGCCTGTGAGGCGACTCCCCTGCAGGTGCGGAGCCGGGGGCTCGAACTGGGATCCTTACACCAGTCCTTGCGCTTTGCACCACGTACCACATGCATTTAACCCGCTGCACTACTGCCTGACCCCCGGCAATACAGATTCTTGTATCCTCTCTCAGAAAAAAGAAAATCAGTAAGTTTTGAAGAATGACTGAGACTTGACAATTCTCATAAGCTCCTAGGTTTTACCTGTGATGCTGGTCTGGGGACACTGAGGACCAGTGCTATATTTCTGTGCGTGCAGATGTTTTTTCAAATGCTCTGATTATTCTTTGAGACTTCTGGTCCTGTATTTGACTTTTGTTTTTAGTGTTGCTGTGACAAAGTATGGGTGAAGAGTTGATGACTAGGCACTGCATTTTCTGTGCTGTACATAACTCAAATCTACTGACAGAATCTTATCTTTAGCAGGGTAAAGTGTGATAGTTGTAGTGACAGTTCCTTTCTTTTTATTTTTATCCTTATCTTTATTTATTTATGAGATAGAAACAGCCAGAAATTGAGAGGAAGGGGGAGATAGAGAGAGATAGAGGGATACAGAGAGACACCTGCAGCACTGCTTCACCACTCTTGAAGCTTTCCTCCTGCAGGTGGGGACTGGTGGCTTGAACCTGGGTCCTTGTGCATTGTAACATGTGCATTCAATCAGGTGCACCGCCACCTGGCTTCCAGAGTTACTTTCTTTCCAAGGACGTTGAGTGTAGAATCTATATGCCCTGTGAAAATAGAAATGCCCCTGGAAGAGATAAAATATGTGTTGCTTATACATTAACAGTGAATCAGTCTCATTTAGTTACTCTGGCTTAATTGGGAAATTATAGAAAATATTCAATTGTGAACATAGAACCCTGGAAAAGAATAGAGTAGTTATCTGTGAGCAGAAACAGTGATGACAAGACTTTGAAAATGCAAAGTTCTTTTAAAGCAACTGAAATAGTGCTAGGAGGGAAATTTACAGCACTAAATGCTTACATTAGGAACAGGGACAGGTTTCAAATCAATATTTTAAGTTCCTACATCAAGAAAATTGAAAAAGAAGAACAAACTAAGCCCAAAACAAGTAGAGAAAAGGAAATGAAGAGTATCAGCAAGGAGATTGAAAATAGGGAGACTGGAAAAATAAGTGGAAAAAAAAAAGAGCCTCACTTTTCACTTTTATAAAAACCTTTATAAAACTTTTATAAGCAACACCAGGAATGAAGCTTATGCTATCACTGCAGGTCTTGTAGCCATCAAAAGGAAGGAGATGGGGGGCTGGAGGTGGTGCACCAGGTTAAATGCACATAGTACAAAGCATAAGGATCCTGTCTGAGGCCCCAGCTCCCCACCTGCAGGGGTGGGGGTGTCACTTCACAAGCTGTGAAGCAGGTCTGCAAGTCTGTCTGTCTATCACTGTCTATTTTCCCCGCTCTCTGTTTCTCTGTCCTATTCAAAAAATTGGAAAAAAAAAAATAGCCACAAGAGCAGTGGATTTGTAGTGCAGGCACCAAGCCCCACCAATAATCCTGGAGGCAATAAATAAATAAATAAATAAAAGGTCAATAAATGAATAATGTTCCAGGAGGACCCATCTTAGACTCATGTACCTCGTAAGCAGTTGGAGACAAACACAATAGCATTTATTGTTCAAAGAGAGAGAAGCGGGGCTTGTTTGGACTTGGGCGAATAAACACAGAGCAAAGTCTCCCAGGTAGAGTCTAAAGACTGAAAGTCTCCCATGCTTTATTGCACAGAAATGTACAAAATGGTATGTCTTAAGGTTTAAAAGAAAGGTAGCCATTGGTTTGTTCTGGTAAATAATTCATCCGTTTACTTTTTAGTCTTTAATAGGATAACAGATTAGATGAAGATGTGTGGTTTGTGTATTTTACCCTTGAAGAATTAAAATTTTTTTTTTTCAGGATTGAGACATAGCTCACCCAGCAGAGCAGACACCTTGTCTCATGGGAGTCTCAGGGCTTGAGACCTGGCACCACATGGGAACACCATGCATGTTACCAGAGTACTTAGGTGTCTTCCTCCCTCCCACTCTCTGCATCTCCTCTCTCTCTCTCTCTCTCTCTCTCTCTCTCTCTCTCTCATAAGAAAATGAACTGGGGAGGCATTGGTGTGGTGCATGTGTAAACCCTGAGTTTTACTTTCCATCTTACCAGCAATTTCTTATAAGATTAGTAGTAGGAGTAGGAGTAGTAGAAGCAGCAGCAGCAGCAGCAGCAAACTCACAGAATGATAGTGCTGGGAGAGCCTGAGGGTGCTTCTTCCCAAGCAAGTGCTCTCTGGGTTGGAGAGAACTCAACTGGAGCCGATCTAGGCTGCTGCGTGGGAGAGGGATCAGGAACTCTGCTGGGCTAGCGTCGCAGGAGATACACTCTGGAACTCTCGGAGCTGGAAAGCAATTCCAAGTGTTTTAAAACAGAAGAGCAGCTGATATATATACTCGCCAAGTAGGGTGGAAACAGAATGTGAGGTAGAGAGGATGGAGTGAAAAAAGACTGGTGGAAATCAGGGTGTACTAGGAGAGGGGGCGGAGCAGAAAGACATTGTGAACCAGTGGGGATTAAACCAATGCCCTGCAGACATGGCAGTGCTTAGTTAAGCAGGATTAGAGACAGAAGCTTTAAGCCGGGGGAGCTGGCATACTACCCAACATGGTAGAAGTGGCCTTATTCCAGTCTGGTAGAGTAAGTCATCCAAGTCACATTCTTGCCTCACTTTGCCATATATGGGATCTAGTATTGAGCCCCAGCACAACATGGAAATGCCACTAAACCTCTTCCTCCCTGTTTCTCTCTGTTGTATCAATTAACAAAAATAAGGCGGGGGGGGGGGGGGAGTCACCAGGAGACGTAGATTTGTTGTATAGGCACTGAGCCCCAGCAGTAAACCTGCTGGCAATAAAAACATTTAAAGAACAAAAGAGGCTTTTAAGCCACTGAGCTCCAACTCAGGGATTAAAGTAATATTGAAACAACTGTCAATTTCCACAACTATGAATCCTTTGATTACCTTACTTAGACACAAGTCAATCCAGGCAAGAGTGATCAGTAATTTGAAAAGTACTGAGAGCGGGAACTCATAATATATAAAATGGTTAAACCAACAAGGAGAAATATTGGAGAAATGAACCAGGACAAGAGTCCAGTTAAAAGCCCCCTAAATGTTGAAGCACAAAATAATGAGGTCAACACCCAAACCCTAGTAAAGGAAATAATCACAGGAGTGAATAAAGAGTATGAAAGAATTGTCATCAGAAATGCAGAAACAACAAATGAGACCTTGGGAGAAAACACTAATCATCTCAAGGTTATTAGAGAGCTGAAAGCTGAAATAGCTGAGCTAAGAACACAACTAGCTGAACAAGCTAAAACAGTATCAGAACAGGGTAACAAAATAGATGAACTCCAGAAAACAGTAAATGAGTTGGAGCTCAGTGGCTTAAAAGCCTCTTTTGTTCTTTTTCTTCCCTGTAGCCTATGGGAATCTGAGGACTTTTAAAGTATAAGTAGGCTTCTTAGCTTAATCACTGACTCTGGACCAAGAGATAAAGTAGGGTGGGGCAGAGATAATCCAGTGGTTATGCAAAGAGACTTTCACAGCCCCCTGCTAGGCCACCACGGTAGAGATCTTCTCCTGAGTTTCCTGGTTAGTTCTCTGTCCTGTGGTATTGGCACAGGGCCTCCCTGCTGCTGCTCCAGAATCCAAAGGCAGTAGCAATGGAGACTCAGAGTTGCACTTGGTGACTCTCAGGGGAGTCCTCTCCTCGCTTCAGCCGTCCCCTCGTTGGTGAAACAGACTGGAGGTGGTGTCTAAACTGGTAAACTGCCGGACTGTTACCAGCCACTTAATCTCTCCCTAGGCTTCTCTCTGTCCACAAGCCACATGTGTTCGCACTCACCGGTGATTTGGTGGGTTCCTGAAGTCTAGTCATGCCTTGCTGAGGTCCCAGGTGGTCTCCTTTGGTCTTCCTAGTTGGCCAGGGAGAGAGGAGAGAAACACAGCTGCTGCTACTCCATAGCCCTGCCTCCAGAAGTCTCTATCTACATTATTCTATCACCTATACTTAACTGGATCCGACCTTACTAAATTAACTAGCTGTGCCACCTAGGGAAGGATTAACATCCTTTTCCTCTGCATTCAGTTAGGGACCAATTACATCTATCTTCTACCTCCCTTTGCAAAGTAAGCTTATCATCTAGTTCAGATGTTCCATTCTAAATAAGTCCCAGATTGACTATATTGTTCTAGTAATGAGGCACAGAGAATCAGACCTATTTCTCATTCAAGGCTGGGGAAAGCAAAATGGTTGTGAACATCTGCATAGCTGTTTTCAGATTTGCCTCCATCTCATTGATTCTGTTGCCTGTGACTCTCTCATAAATAACCCTGCAGGTTCGATGACTGATGTTGTATTTGAGTAGCTTTCTGGGTAGCGGAGATGGAAAGGAATGTCTCGTATTGACTGATAGAAACTCAAAGCCAGACAAAATTTTAAGCTACTTAAAAGTTTCTTTTTTGGCTATCCTACTTTAGAGGTTTATACTAGTTTCCACTGACAAACTGTGTCAGTTAAATGATAGGCAGAATGAAATATTGTGAAAGATATAGTTATGTATAACTGTAACAATCACTGAAACAGCTGGAAAGAACAGCCAAATTTAAGTCATTGATATTCATGCTTTTTATTTTTGTTTCCCCATTGTTTATCACAATGGCTTGATTTTTCTCACAGAAAATGTTGAATGGTTCTTATATATATCTGCACAAAATATTCCTACATACTCTGGAAAACATGGCCGCAGGGAGCAGTGGATTCCATTTGATGTGCAGGCACAGAGTCCCAGAAATAACATTGCTGCATTGCTGGGTGTGTGTGTGTGTGTGTGTGTGTGTGTGTGTGTGTGTGTGTGTGTGTGTGTGTCAGTTAGTTTTTTGGGGGGAGGTTTACTGAATTACTCATTACTCATAAAGATATTGCTTTGAAGTATGATATAAGGATGAATTAGTTCAACTAAGCACTGATAAAACACATATGACAACTGTTATCCAGTCAGTTTTATAGAGAAGTAATCAAACAAGTGAACAATTACTATCTTTACAGATTAGAGCTATAAGTCTCATGATTGCACAAAGTACACTCCTTGTGATGCTGCTCAAACCAGGGACTTTGGTGCATGACTTAAAAATCAAACTATTACCCCCTTTTTAAAAATTCATTAATTTTTTTAACCAAAACGCTGCTCAGCTCTGGTTTAAGGTGGAGTGGGGGGGTTGAACCTGGGACTTCAGAGCTACAGGCATAAGAGTCTCTTTGTATAATCACTATGCTATCTACCCTTACCCAGGACTACCACTTCTAACTGTGAAAGCTTGGGTAAGCTATTAAACTTCCCTACAATTGGATTACTTCTTTTTTAAAAAAAATATTTATTACTTGATAGAGACTTAGAGAAACTGAGAGGGAGAGGAGAGAGAGAAAGAGACAGAGAGACACCTGCAGACTTGCTTTACCACTCATGAAGCTTCCCCCCCTGCAGGTGGGGACCAGGTGCTTGAACCCACGTCCTTGTGCACTGTAATGTGTGCACTTAGCCAGGTGCACCACCACCTGGCCCCCTGATTCTTCTTTATAAAATAAACCTGATAACAGTGTCATTAAAGTCAAGGGAGACAATTCACAGAAAGTATTAATACCACAGACAATATGCTTTCAATATTTAATCAAGTTCTGGATATCACTGTTATTACGCTATATAATCATTTTATACTTAAAACCTTGCAAAGAGTATGTATTTCATAAATGCTTAGAATGTCAGGGTAGAATTGTATATATATATATATATTTGTTGGCTTAAGATAGAAGAATGCATTTGTAGCTAATGTCTTTCTGATCTTGTTTTGTTAAAATGTATATTTTATTTAGTTCTTGTATCACCACTGCCTTATTAGATGCTGTATGGAGAGTTTGAAATTAGGTCGTGAATCTTGGGTCAAAGTGTGGAAATTGAAAGTTTCTCTGTAAAGCCTATTTTCCTGTCTACCAACCACCCCCCTACTGCTTTCATTCCAGAAATATTTTAAAATCCACTCCAATTTCCTTTCTGTATTCAATATTTTGTACTAATAGCTGTCAAGGGAGACTTTTTAATAATGGAAAAAATATTCTGTGACAAAAGCTGAGTTCTTAGTGATAGCTCTTGACAATACAGAGAGCTCAAAGCAAGAGAAAAATGTCATTTTGGACACCCTGCTACTTTTTACCTTTGAAAAACTCCAGTCTTCTCATTTAACAGCCCCCCTGACCTGCCCCTGGGAGAGTTCTGTTTGTCAGGGAATGAGAGTGTCTGTGGTATCTAGCAACCTATGGATGCCTTTGACCACAGGTGGGTGCAGACAGTCTGCATTATTAGTCACCTGTTACTCAGGGTGCTGGTGATGGCTCCATTAGATTTCATCTCCTTGGTAATCTAATCATCTTCTAGAGGCTTGAAAATGATGAGAAAATTCATTAACGTTGCTTTCAAGAGTTAGTTAGCGTGTCTGAATACTGAGAACTCCAGCCACCTCTAAATTTCATATGTTCCTGAGCCTTTCCAAGAGAAAAAGATGTCAATAAAGGCCAAGAAGAATAAAATCACTCGGGGAACTTACATAAGCTAATGAGCACAGCTACAACGACAGTACTTACCTTTGTGAAATGACAACGTGGTGAATCTCCTTAGATTCGGATTTTAAAGACCCATTAGTCCTATGAATTTCCCTACTGTGCCCTTTCCTCAACATGAACTGGCACTTTCTGAGACAATCCAATGAACCTTTTGTCCCAATGTGTGTGTTGTTTTCTTTATATTCTTTTTCCTGCTTAACAGAATGCCTCTATAAATGTCATCAGCACATATTGACTATCATTGAGCAATTCAGTTAAATGGCTTGCTGGTTATTTAGTAGGTATCAAATACCTGTTGTCTTAAGGTGTTTTGCTAGAACTGCGTGACTTTATGAATACAATTCACTGCATTTGACTTTGAAAACATAGCCTGTGGTGCAGACATACGTGCTTCTGCGACGAGTCTGGGCTGTCATTCTCCCCTTACTCATACACATAGTTACGTGTGGGCACGGTGCCCCTGAGTTTGTGGTGATTATTACTCTAAGTTTGTTCCTTAATGATTAATTCATCTCATGCATGATTCAGTCAGATAAATGCCCCAACTAGGACTGCCTGCTTTCAGACAGAAATAACTGAATTAATGGTGAACCAATAAGATACACTTCTGTCTTGGTTCCTAAAGTCCTTCCTACACATAAATTTTACTACTACTAATATATTCTGATGCTTCAATATTTAGTACATCTAAACAATAAACTGCTTGATTATTTAATTTTCAAATATTATTTATCAGTACTCACACAGCACAGTTTTTTTTCTTTTTAAAATTTTATTTATTTATTATTTATTGTTGGATAGAGGCAGAGAGAAGCTGAGAGGAGAGGGGGAGGTAGAGAGTGAAAGAGACAGAAAAACTCCTGCAGCCCTGCTTCACCACTCCTGAAGCTTTCCAACTGCAGGGGGGATCCAGGGCCTTGAACCTGGGTCCTTGTGCACTGGGTCCTTGTGCATTGTAATATGTGCACTGAACCAGTGCACCACCACCTACCTGATCCAGGCTTGAGCCTGGGTCCTTGCACATGGTAACATGTGCGTTCTACCAGGTGAGCCTCTGCTTGAGCCAACCCCTAAATTTTTTAATTCTGTACATGCAATGCAGATCTTTATATTAGTCTCTCCTTTCCTTTGGATGAAATCTAGAAAGCATACTTACAGTAATTCCTGAGCTAGATTGCTTTAATGTTTGCAGAAGTTTTGTTATCTGTTTATATTTGATTTTTTGAGAAGGCGATTTTATTTTTTCATCTATCTGTTCAATTTTTTCTTTATTGGGGGATCAGTGGTTTACAGTCAACAGTAAAAAAAATAGTAGTTTGTACATGTGTGACATTTCTCAGTTTTCCACATAACAGTTCAGCCCCTCTACATCCTCCTTTGCCATCATACTCTAGGACCTGAACCTACCCCACCCCACCCCAGAGTCTTTACTTTGGTACAATACATCAACTCCAGTCCAAGGCTTAGAGTACAGCTTTTCAGCTAAAGGGCTTTTTCAGCTAAAGTAGGACTTTCTATGGGTGTCATAATCTGTTGTAGCTCTTCCTATCAGAGATTTGGCTCCCTTGGAGATGTCTACAGATCTTCAGTCTTCAATGGTGGTGGGAAACTTTGATGTGGAAGCATTTGTAGATATTCCTTTCACACTACATAAATTAAACCACTGAATATTTAAGAACAGCAGTTGTATCTGGGAGCTGTCCATAGTGCTGAAAGAAGGCTCACAAGTAAGAGCTGTCTATCTACAGGACGGCCCAAAAAATTAGATGGAGACAGGAAGGTTTCCTCAGTCAAATGGTGCTGGAAAAATGGAGTTGAAATGTGCAGAAGAGTGTAACAACTATTACATTTTCACCACATACAAAGGTAAATGGATCAAGGACTTGGACATTAGACCAAATAGTATCAAATACTTAGAGGAAAATATTGGCAGAACTCTTTCCCTCCTTAGGTGTATAGGTATCTCCAACCACTCAAGTCTAGTAGCAAAGAAGACAAAAGTGAACTGATAAGACCACGTCAAATTGAAAAGCTTCTGAACAGCGAAGCAAACAACTACCACCCAAATAAAGAGACTTTCACAGAATGGGAGAATACCTTTATGTGTCATACATCAGACAAAAGGCTAATGCAAAAAAAAAAAAAAAAGAAAAAAGAAAAGAAAAAAGAAAAAAAAAAAAACCAACAGACAAAAAAAAACATCCAGAAATGAGGAGAGGAACAAAATATTCAACAAAGAAGACATCCAAAAGGCCAACACATATGAAAAAATGTTCTAAGCCATTAATTTACAATGTACATTAGTCCAAGCCTTGTGGAGAACAGTCTGCAGAACTTTCAGAAGGCTAGACATAGACCTGCACTATGACCTGATAGATAATTCCTTTCCTGGGGGTATATCCTAAGGAACCAAACACACCCACCCAAAGGGTGCTGTGTATTATCTCTGAAGTAGAGAAATACATGGCTCACAGACATAAGTTGAAATGTTCTAATTCACTCATCATCAGAGAAATGCAAACTAAAACCACACTGAGATTCCATCTCACACCTTTGAGAATGGGCTCCATCCATAAAACAAGAGAAGAGAAGTGTTGGAGAGGATGTAGAGAGAGAGGAACTCTACTACACTGCTGGTGGGAATGTAAACTGTGCAGCCACTATGGAGAAAAGTACAAAGAATTCTTAAACAAATACAAATGGAAATGCCATATGACCCAGCTATTCTACCACTTGGTATATGCCCAAAAGATATCTGATCTGAGGAGATATATGTATCCCCCATGCTTATAGCAACTTTATTTATAATAGCCCAACCAAAAGACGCAACCAAAAGATGACTGGATACAAAAGTTATTGGACATATCTTCAGCAGAGTATTATGCAGCAATAAAAAGGGGGTGATGGTGTGTCCTTTGGGATAAAGTGGATGGAATTGGAGATGATGATGCTCAGTGAAGCAAGTCAGGAGGTGAAGGAAAACTACAGAATACCTTCACTTATATGCGGAATGTAGACAACTGAATATACAAATGTGAAAAAAAGAACAAAATACCAACTTATTTTCAAGACTCTGGGAGAGCCATCATGGTTATCTGTGGGGACAAGGGGACACAGACCTTTGTAGATGGGAGTGGTGAAAAAAAAGTAAACAGAAAAACAAACAAAAAACCCAAAGAATTCTTTGTATACCTATGTTCATAGCAGCACACTTGGTATTAGCCAAAACATGAAGCAACCTAGGTATCTAGTCACAGATGAGTGGCTGAGTAAGTTGTGGTCTATACACACAATGAAACACTGCACTGCTGTTAAGAATGAGGAATTCACCTTCTTCACTTCATCTTGGATGGAGCTTGGAGTAATCATGTTATGTGAGACAAGCCAGAAAGAGAACAATGAATATGGGATGATCTTACTCAGGGACAGAAGTTGAGAAATTAGAACAGAAAGGGAAAACACAAAGCAGAACTTGGACTGGGAGGGGTCTGGGAGGGGACTGGGAGGGACTGGGAGACTTTCAGGTCCTGCCACATGATGATGAAAGAGAACCTGCACTGGGGGTGAGGATGTTTTACAGAAAATGGAGAAATTTTACACATGTATCAACAACTATATTTACTGTAAATCATTAATTCCCTAATTAACAAAATTGCTGTCCACCTAGCCTGGGAACTGACCTTCCCTGCCCTGGCTGTACCAAGGCATATAAACCAATATTCAAGGATTTGGGCTTCGTGAGGACTAGCTTGGTATAAAAGATTTTGGAAACTTATTTAATTAGGTATGGAATATGATTTCTTTGTATCTGATATCTGAATTTTCCTCGGTGATGTGGTTGCTTTACTCTTCCTGTGTTTAGTTAGATTTTTAACTTCACTCTGATCCTTAGGGGGTATATCATGCATGGTTCTCAGAGGAGTAAAGGAAGAAAGGAACACTTTTGAATTATCAGTCATCAAGGGAGTAAAATGATTAAAAAATCTAGAGGATTCTCAGAGCTTCATAAATTTTTAAAGCCATATATATATATATATATATATATATATATATATATATTCTTTTTTGTCTGCTTCTTAAATTTTTATCTCTATGATGAAATCGAAAGTGACCTTGGCTTGTTTTCCAAGACATCTAGGGAGCAGGGAGGAGGGTGCTTCATTCTCTTGAGGCCTGTGAGTGTGTGGAAAGAGGTGGCAGTAGCTTTAATGAGGAAAACCAAGCTGGCTAACTCCCTCGGGCCGTGTGGGGAGTGAGGCACAGCGACTCCTGCCACTGATAGATGATTCAACTGAAAAAAAAAAAAAAAAAAAAGAAAAAAAAAGCAGCTGTGACTAACACCAGAATCCCTTTATTATACTGTATGCCTGGGGAAGGAATTTTGTAGGTGGTAAATCTTTCTTAGATGTTGTCCAAATAAGAATATTAGTAGACAATACAGACAACTTAATAATAGTAGCCTCATTTTCTCTATGAGCCCTGAGGAGGGTAGTACCGGGAGTCAGAATATTTTAACCCCAAAATAAAGTGATCTGACAAAAATGAGGATAATACATTTGCCTTATTGAGAATGATTTAAAAATTGAATGGAAAAGTACACACAGGCACTCTCAAGGTTGTAGGGTTTTCATCTATTTTTCTGCACACACACAACATATAAGTCAAGGCTAAATTGTGGAAATAATTTCCAAAAGAATTTCTTTTTTCTCTCTTTTAAAAGTTTTTTTTCTGGGAGTCGGGCTGTAGCACAGCAGGTTAAGTGCAGGTGGCGCAAAGCACAAGCAAAGCACAAGGACCCGGCATGAGGATCCCGGTTCGAGCCCTGACTCCCCACCTGCAGGGGAGTCGCTTCACAGGCGGTGAAGCAGGTCTGCAGGTGTCTGTCTCTCTCTCCACCTCTCTGTCTTCCCCTCCTTTCTCCATTTCACTCTGTCCTATCCAACAACAATGACATCAATAACAACAACAATAACTATAACAATAAAAAGGGTAACAAAAAGGAAAATATATATATATAAAACAAAAGAATTTATTTCTAATTAAAAACATGTTTGTGGTTCATATAAAACAATAATGTAAAACAACTTTAATGTACAATTTGTGCCAATCTACTCTATGACATATTTACATGAATTTATCTTAAGTTTTTAAAATAAAAAAATATTAGTGGGAGTCGGGCGGTAGCACAGCGGGTTAAGCGCAGGTGGCGCAAAGCGCAGGGACCAGCATAAGGATCCCGGTTCAAGCCCCCGGCTCCCCACCTGCAGGGGAGTCGCTTCACAGGCGGTGAAGCAGGTCTGCAGGTGTCTGTCTTTCTCCCCACCTCTCTTTCTTCTCCTCCTTTCTCCATTTCTCTCTGTCTTATCCAAGAACAACAACAACAACAACAACAACAACAACAATAAAACAACAAGGGCAACAAAAGGTAATAAATAAATAAATAAATAAAAGTCTGACCTTCTTTAAATATATATATATATATTAGTGATTTAATATGGGCTTACAAAATCTCAAGGTATCATGGGCACAGTGCCACACCATTCTCACCACCAGACTTCTTTTTTTTAAAAAATATTTTATTTTATTTATTTATTCCCTTTTGTTGCCCTTGTTGTTTTATTGCTGTGGTTATTATTGTCGTCGTTGTTGGATAGGACAGAGAGAAACGGAGAGAGAAGGGGAAGACAGAGAGGGGGAGAGAAAGATAGACACCTGCAGACCTGCTTCACCACCTGTAAAGCGACTGCCCTGCAGGTGGGGAGCCGGGGTTCGAACCAGGATCCTTATGCCGGTCCTTGTGCTTTGCGCCACCTGCGCTTAACCCGCTCCGCTGCGCTACCGCCCGACTCCCCTACCACCAGACTTCTATATCTCCATTCCCTTCACTGGGAACTGCAGTGGTGCCTGAAGGTCACAGATATCGGTCGACTATTATTCTATCTATCTCTGTCTCTCTATCCAATCTATCTGTCTGTCTATCTGTCTGTCTATCTATATAGATAGACAGATAGATATAGATATTGTTTTTTTTTCTCATTTATTCTGTGGTCCTGTCTTCTCTCACTTGCTAAGTCACACCTACACCTATTACTACTTCTGAATGTCTTTCTTCCTCTTCTCTCTCTCCGGGTCCTAATGGAATTGGGGTTCAGAGGCCTCCAGTCATCTTCCCCTAACATTTCTCTCCCTCTGGGAGTATGGACCACAGTTCTTTTGGGTTGCAGAAGGTAAAGGGTCTGGCTTCTGTAATATCTTCTTTTCTGGACATGGATGTTGGCAGGTCAATCCATACCCCTAACCTCTTCCTGTCTTTCTCTAGTGGGGTAGGGCTCTGGTGATGTGAGGTTCCAGGTTCCAGGATACATTGGTGAGGTTGTCTGCCCAGGGAGTTCAGGATGGAATCATAGATTAGCATCTGCAACTTGGTGTCTTAAATGTAGTTAAGATATGAAGCAGGACAAAATGTTTAATAAACAGGAACCAGCAGGAGAGAATAGGGACTTTAGGGTGGAGAGAAGATAGGTAGTTTATTTTAAGTATGTTCCTAGGGCCTATGACTTTAATAATTTTTGTTTAAGCTTGATCGTTAACATGGAGGTGGGCTAAGACAAAAGTCTGGGAAAATGTAGTCAGAGTTGAGAATAGAACCAGAAAGCTGGATTAGAGCAAAGAGTAGCTCCCAAACTTCAAGTTTGATGATGTTAATTCTTCCGATCTATGAGCATGGAATATCTTCTCACTTCTTTGTATCTTTCTCTACTTCCTTAAAAAGTGACTTTTAGTTTTTAGTGTATAAACCTCTTTGTTAGTTTTATTTCTAGACATTTTGGTGTTTTTGTTGCTTTAGTGAATGGGACTGATGATTTCTTCTTCTTCTGACTTAGTGTTTACATAAAGGAATGCTACTGACTTTTGTATGTTAATTTTGTAGTCTGACACCTTATTATATTGCCTAATGATTTCCTGCTGGATTCACTAAGTTTTTCTATGCATAATATATCATCTGCATAAAATGACAGTTTGACTTCTTCTCTTCCAATCTGTATACCTTTAATTCCTTCCTCTTGCCTAATTGCTATGGTGAAAACTTCCAATAGCAGTGGTGATAGTGGGCATCTTTGTCTAGTACCTGAGAGGAATGCTTTCAGTTTCTCACCATTGACTATCATACTGGCTGTAAGTTTACTGTATATGGACTCTACTAGGTTAAGCAATATTCAATCTATTCTCATTTTTTATAGTGTTTTGATCATGAAGCATGTTTTGATCATTGAATTCTGTCAAAGGCTTTCTATGGATCTTTAAGACACTTGTGGTTTATTAGTTGTTTTTTTAAATTGATTAGGTGGATCACATTTATTGATTTACATATATTGAACCAGCCTTGTATTCCTGGGGTAAATTCCACTTGGTCGTGATGTACAATCTTTTTTTAACATACTACTGAATCCAGTTGGCTAAAATTTGTTCAATATTTTAGCATCTATGTTCATCAGAGATATTGCTTTATGGTTTTATTTTTTTTGTGTGTCCCTATCTGCTTTTGGCATCAGAATGATGTTGGCTTCATAGAAGAAGCTGGAGTATTCCTGTGTTGTCAATGTTTTGGAAGAGTTTTAAAAGAAGAAGTAGTAACACTTCCTTGATAGTTTTATAGAATTCATTTGTAAAACCATCTGGTCTAGGACTTAGGTTGTTGGGAAGGTTCTTGATAACTGTTTTAATTTCTTTGGCTGTGATTGTCCTGGTCATTTTTCTAGTTCCTCTTGGTCCAGTTTTGGAAGGTTGTATGTTTCTAGGAACTTGTTTATTTCTTCTAGGTTCTTTAGCTTGGTAGTTCATAGAAGCCTAGAATGATACTTTGGAGTTCTGTGGATATGAATTGCTCTTTATACAGAGTATTTACTTTAGCTTTTACATTCAAGAAGATTTTTATATGAAATTTAATATGGTTATCACTAAAGGACTTATGAACCTTCATACTCCTGGGGAAATTCAGAATTTTAATCATTTGAAACATGGAAGATTATTTAAATTAGTCTCCATTTGATCTGTGTAAACTGAAGACATTTATTTAAGCAATTATTGTATAGCTTGAATTCCCCCACTCATATATATTTCTCTTCTGTTATCATTTCCCTCAGGCAAGATGAAAACAGTGCGTAAATTGCAGCATAGATTATTTTTTCCCCATATTCTAAAAGAAAAGAGAATGATTTGTGTGGTTGTTTTTTTAGCATGATTTCATTTTTAACTATTTGGGAAAAGAAAGTCATTCCTCACTACTCTTTTGCCATTTCTAGATACTCTGGACAGTTCTGGTAACCCTGAACCATCAGTATGGTGGTGGCCTTTGCATGACTATCTGAGGGGAAAGCATCCTTCTGGGAGAAAAGTGCTTAGTTCCATCCGAGGAAAAAAGTAATGAGTTACCTACTAAACTTTTCTTTATGTCCCCACAATAATTAAAATTTTGTTTAGATAGATTAGGTTCCATGGTGGAAAGTTTCATATTTACTTAGGTTGAGCAAGCAATTAAATTGCCATCAAGCAGATTAGTGGGAGAAAATACTGAATTTTGTCATATAAGTTTGGTATTAATATGATTATTATTTTCACATTTTTACAGAGAAGGTGTAAAAACAGTAGTTGAACAGAGCACTAAAAGCAGACAGTTGGAAGCAAGAGATGTCTGTGAAGTTTTTTATTTCAATGTTTTGCAGTTTTTAAATTCTGCACTACAGCCTGTGGTTTTGTGGGTATAAAATTGTGGGGGTTTTTCCCCCTCCATTTAGTGATTTCTAATCTCAATAAATTATTGTTCCAGACAGATCTTTAGGAGTTACTTTGTGTCTGTGTGTGCCCTAGAGAAGCCAGTAAGTACATCCAAGCCCCATAGTTACCTATTTTCAGAAGCGAGGCTTTCAAGGATTCAAAGCTTCTTAACTGCACTTTTTAGGACTGCGGGCTTAGGACTGCGGACTTTAGATTCACCTGCGTTTAGATCTGACCAGGCATATTGTGTACTTGGTTTTAGATACGACTCTAAATTATCTGCCATCTGTTGAGACAAATGATTCTAGACCTTGTGCCCTCTCAGTACCATTCAGCCACCTTTTGCATTTGTTTAGTACTCAGGCTTCTGTGTGCTAAGCTATTCACCCAGCACTTAATCTTTCAATACAATCTCCACCCTAAAATGTTTCTTTTTACTGCCTTTCTGTGCACTAACTTCAATTACTTTCCTTTTTTTGACATTAGATTTCTGTCTCCTCCTTGCATCATTCCTGCTATTGATAGTGAACTATTAGATCATTTAGGATAAATTATGCTGTCTGCTGTAGTAATACCTCAGTGCATTTTCAACATCAGAGGTTTGTTTCTTGCTCATCAAAATGTGAATGATGGCTATGCTTCACGTTCCTTTGACTTCAGGATGCAGACTAGAGAAGCAGACTAGTATATGGAGTGTTATGGGTCTCATGGTCAAGGAGAAAGAAATTATAACATTGTATGCTGGTTCTCATATCACCTGCTTATAAGTAGTACATGCCACCTCTACTCATGGCCAAGTCTTGTCCCATAGTCAAGTGTGTTATCCACTGGGCAGGAAACAGAATTCTCTCTCTAAAGCAACTCTGATTAGGAGACGCAGACAACATCTGAGAATATTAAAATCTTTTATTTTCAGCATTTAATAGTCTCACAATTGGACATGGTTCAGGTCATATAATAAGGAGATGACCATACCTTTTATCCCCTGATTGTGTGTGTTCATAATGGCACCAGGCTTCATCAGAATTCTGCCTGGATTCTGTTCATCCTCCGTCATTACTTAAGGATTTTTCTCTTAATTCTCCTACTGTCCTTACATTTACCTGTTATAATTGGATGTTTTGGAGATGTATTATAGTTTATTCTTCCATCTGGGTTATGAAAGTTTACCTTCATGTTATGCTTATGAAGGACTGGGTAAAAGAGGTGTAGAGTTTTGATATATTTTAATTTTTTTATATGATGGTGGGTTGTGGTTTACAGTGCCCTTGTGGATGTATGGGTACAATTTCCCATCCCCTTCACAGCTCTCTGCAAAAAAACCCCCTTTCTCCCAGCTTAGGTCCTCTCTTTACTTTGTGCACTAGGATATCGATGGATGGCCTTTTAACTCTCATCTCTCTCCCCCTCCCCCTCCCCCCTCTCTTTCACACACACACACACACACACACACACACACACACACACACACACACACACACACACCAGAGATCTTTGCTTTGGTGTGATACACCATACCTAGTCCCAGTTTCACCCTGTGTTTTCCCTTTCTTTGTCTTTTAAATTCTACCTATAAGTTAGATCATCTGGTAGTTGTATTTCTCCTTTTGGCTTATTGTATATAAGGGATCCCTTGGAGATCCATATCTATTTATTTTGAAAGAGAGAGAGAGAGAGAGAGAGAGAGAGAGAAAGAGACATTTCATTATATGCAGTGCCAGGGATCCAACTTGGATCCATACACATGCTAGTTTATACTCTTTTTTTAAAAAAAAAATTTATTTATTTATTCCCTTTTGTTGCACTTCAGAGTGTCTTTATATTAATCACTGTTGTTAAGTATATTGAACATTTTGTCTTGGAATGACTATTGAAGGATTTAATTGAATAACTATTACAGAGCTAAGTATAACATGCTTTATAATTTAAGATATTTTAGTTCCCATTTCTAAATTGTAATTTACTGACAGAAATAAGAATTACTTCCCATCGCTCACTTTTTTTGGGGGGGTAAGTGCTAACAAATGTATTGAATTTAATACGGCTGTCACAGCTGCTATATAATTAACTATTACAGTTATGGTAGAGTTGCTATATTGCTGTGCTGTTATCAAGGTTTTATTCTATATATTGGCACTGCAGTTTTGTTAAATGACTACACAGTTAAAATGCATTTGATTTATATTTTCATTTTCAGTGTCATAACAGGATCTGTGAGTGCCTAACCATATGCTCTTATTTTTTTTTTTTAACTCACAATGCTGCCTTACAACACTGACTTATCAAAGATCTCCCTACATCTGTGTGGCAGACTAGGAATATTTTTGATCTGTCAGGACTTTCCCTTAATCAAGGATTTGACAAGAGTTGATGAGCACATGCCTCAGCTCTGTTACTACTTACTATCCTTCCAGAATTCTCTAGTGGAGTCCATGCTAGCTTGCGAGAACCTTGTCAGAATTTTCTGGATTTGCACCCTGTACTCACCACCTTCATTTCCTTGCCTTGCTTCTCTTTGCCCCTATTCATATTTCCTGAATTACAATTAAACCACTTGCAATCTGCTTTCAGAACTTCCAATGGGATCCCAAACCCAAACAAGAACTTGTAACAATTTCTCAGCGTCATTCACATCTGATTTGATAACAAGACTGTGCAAACTAAATGCATTAGTCTAGAAATCCCTAGGGACCACAGTTAAGACTGAAAAGACCAATGAAGTGGACAAAGGTCCAGGTTCTAGTCCCTGCTCCCCACCTACAGAGAGAACACTTCACAAGTGGTGAAGCAGGTTTACAAGTGTCTATCTTTCTCTTTGTCTCTTTCTTTATCTCCCCTTCCTCTCTCAATTTATCTCTGTCCTGTTGAATAAAATAGGGAAAAAGACAGGAAAAAAGAAAAAATGGCTGCTGGGAGGGGTGGATTCACAGTGCAGGCACCAAGCTTCAACAATAACCCTGGAGGAAAAAGAAAAGAAAAGTAAAGAAAAGAAAAGAAAAGAAAGGAAAAGGAAAGAAAGGAAAAGAAAAGAAACCAACATAGTTAATTCAATGATATACAACATCTCATTCAACTTAATGTATTTGTGGTAAACGATATATTCTAATTCCAAATGAAACTGGTATAAGATATACTAAGGCATTTTACTTTTTGTGCCAAGTATCTGAAACTGATGTGTATTTCACACTAACATTATATCTCCATTCAGATTTGCTGCGTTGCAGAATTCATCTGTTTGCTGCTAACTTGTGGCTACCATGTTGGGTAGTAGTGGTTAGGTTTCCACTCTAGTAACCCATAGGCCAGAATGAAGAGACTTCATGAATACATATGCAGTTGTATTGGGGGGGGGGGTTAAGAGGTTTTATTTTATTTATTTATTTAAAATTTTTGTTTTATTGCCACAGAGGTGATCATGGAGGCTCAGTGCCTACATGACAAGTTCATCACTCCCTGTGTCCATTTATTTTACTTTATAGGACAGAGAGAAATTGAGAGGGGAGAGGGAGATAGATCAAGAGGGAGAGAAAAGGAGAGACACCTGCAGCTCTACTTCACCGCTTTGTGAAGCTTACGCTCTGCAGGTGAGGACCAAGTGCTTGAACCCAGGTCTTTGTGCCTGGCAACTGGTGTCCTCAACCTGATGCACCACTGCCTAACCCCCAGCCCTCCGAGCTCAGAGTTATTATTTCTAATAAAGCCTAACTTGTCTTCTCCTTTTCTTTCAAGCCAGATGAACTCTCTATAAGCAGTAAAATTGTTGAGGACGTTGTTTAATCTGTGCCCATTTATTTATGGTCTTTCAGGGAAAAGCTTCTGGATTAATAAATCTTGCTCACTAAGATCTTGTACCTTACGTCTACATGCAAAATACAGCCAACACGCTGACATCTCTGTGTTTATGGTTTTTGCAGGCAGAAGGTACCAGACTTCAGCGAGAACTTCGAGGGTATTTAGCAGCCATCAAAGGTAATGTGTATGAGTCATCAACTGCACGTGATCAGACACAGGCTGTTTTTGGCAGTGAAGGGTTTGAGTGCTAATTGCAAAACTATGTGTCTGGCAAGACGTGTGCTTGAGCGCAGGTGTTTCACCCTGCCCACTCCCTAAACCCCGCTGGAGTGCCAATCAGAACACACAATGAAAAATGATCAGCCTTATGCTAGGAACTAGGACTAAGTGCTGCCCACATGGCAGAAATTTCTAGGAAGAATTAATAGATAGAATAAGCTGGAGACCTGGTTTAAGAACAGCTGCAACTGATTTACACCCTGAGGGAGAGCATATCCCAGGAGTAGAACATTCACAGTCGAGCACATAGGCCCTTGACCTGACTCATGCAGATGTGACGTCCAGAGACTAGTGCAGCCCTATAATTAAATTAAATAAAATAAAGTCAGTCCAAAAACCAAAAGCACCACTAAGATTTATATTATTATCTATATAGGATATGAACAAAGAAAGTCTTATGGTTACAAGCAGCAGATTTTCTGTATGTTAGCTGATTTTTTAAAAGTGTGGATACATTTCTTGAATGAGTGAGTAACTTAATCAGTTTCCTATATATATTCTGGATTCTGCTTCCTTAGCATCGAGAACGATATTTAAAGAAACTGGCATAACCCTTTTCCTGAGTGGAGACTGGAAAAACAATTTTTTGGAGAGTTAGCTCAGAGCCAGGCAGTGGCACACCTGGTTAAGAGCACACGATACAGTGTGCAAGGCCCAGGGTTCAAGCCCCTGATCCCCACCTGCAGGGGAATAGCCTTATGAATGGTAAAGCAGGGCTGTAGGTATCTCTCTGTCTCTTTTCCTCTCTATCTCGCCCTTGCCTCTCAATTTCTTTCTGTCTATCCAATAATAAATAATAGATGGCTCTGGGCGGTATATTCATTTTGATGATGTTAATTCTTCCAACCCATGAACATGGAATATCTTTCCACTTCTTTGTGTCTTTTTCAATTTCCTTGAGTAGTGACTCATAATTTTCAGTATACAAGTCTTTCACTTCTTTGGTTAGTTTTATTCCTAGATATTTTATTGTTTTTGTTGCTATAGTAAAAGGAATTGATTTCTGGATTTCAATGTCTTCTAACTTAGTGTTTACATAGAGGAATGCCAGAAGTAGTGTTTTTATAGGGTTATCTCCTGCATTCTACCTAAAATAACCATATGTTCATATAAAGTAGAGAGATTTGTTTTTGTTTTTTTTTGCCTTCAGGGTTATCGCTGGGGCTCAGTGCCTACACTATGAATCCACTGCTCCTGGAGGCCATTTTTTCTCTTTTATTGCCCTTGTTGTTATTGCTGTTATTGTTGTTGTTGGACAGGACAGAAAGAAATTGGGAGAGGAGGGGAAGACAGAGAGGGGGAGAGAAAGATAGACACCTGCAGACCTGCAACACGGCTTGTGAGGTGACCCCCCTGCAGGTGGGGAGCTGGGGGCTTGAACCGGGATCCTTAGTCCAGTTCTTGCACTTAGGCAGTGTGCACTTAACCTGTTGCTCCTGGCCCCCAAAGTAGAGAGAATTTTACAACAGTTTTCTTAACACCCACCACATCACATTTTGCAGTAATTTTGAACTTAATGGAATGTGCCTGTTGTATCTTCCAGCCCTGATACTTCTTTTCCTGACTTAGTCTGCTTCCTCGACCTGTTATATAAGCTTTAACTCTGTCTTAAGTGTCATTCACACCTATACTCAGAGTTTGTGGTTGAAGGTGTGTGTGTGTGTGTGTATCCATGTGTCCATGGGCACACATGCATATATTTTGTAAGTCTTTAGTGAAGTGGCCTCTGAGTTCTTGAATTTGTGTGTGTGTGTGTGTGTAGGATTTATATTATTGAGTTGCTGTCATAATGAGCTTTCTGAAATTTTTCAGATCTGTTTGCATTTGATCATGTGTATCCTTTTCCATAGCTTGGGTGTTTCTGAACTTGTGCATTAAGCATGGTTTCTGTTGTTCAGCCAGCAGGTGGCACTGTGGCTATGCTGTTTATATGTCATGGCAGAGTTATGTGTGTGGTGGGGTTGGGGGAGAGATTTGACTGCATGGCCCTGAGAGTATCTAGTGCCCGTGTTGACAAAATAGGATCTTGCTGCCGTGTGTAAGTTTGTGCTCTAGCCTCTGGGAGCCTACTGCTGCAGCCTGGACTGATCACAGGCCTTGACTTTCCAATCAGACTTTTCTCTGATTAATTCCCCACCTTCTTGAGGCTGACCTGTTCTGCTGTTCTGCTTTATAGCTACCAAGATGGCACCAGTGCCAGAACAAGCTATTTCTCTTATCTCCCTTGCCTGTTCCATGTATGCCTGAGGCTTGTTGAATTTCTTCTCAGAAGTCCCAGTTGTAATTTCATGATGTTCCAGCCATTTTTTTTTTATTCTAGTTGATCACATCAGTGATCTTTTGGCAGCTGAGACTCTCGTTACGTCTCCAGAAGTGGTCATTCATTTTAGCTGCAAACATCTCCTTGAGCCCCATGTATGGGCCACATCCTGTCCTAGGAGATAGAAATACGTTGATAAACAGGACACTGTCTGCTCTAACGCTGTATCAGAAAAGACAAGGAAAATGGGGAATAAACAAAATGCTAGATATACGCAGTAGTGCACATTTTCTCAGATATGTACAGCGTATTTCATCATAATAGAGGTCACGTTCCTCAGCCTACATGATTAACTACATAGTGGGTCAGGAATGGGCCTTCCAGTGAACTTATACTTGAAGGACACAGGAAGCATAAGTAGCTAACAGCTGATACAGTATGTCTGAGGAAGATTAATGGTGTTGGAAGGTTTTTTTCAGGTAGAGAATACAACATGTATGAAGACCTTGGAGGCAGGAGGAAATAAAGTATGAGCTCTTTGCAGAATAAGTAATCTATAGAGTAGAAACAAGAAATGAAGCTGGGAGGATGGTAATCTTTATATACATAAGTGGTTGTGTATCATATCCTATTTTTTTTATATTAGTGATTTAATAATGATCCACAAGATTGTGGGGTAAGAGGGGTGCAATTCCATACAATCCCCATCACCAGAGTTCTGTGTCCCATCCCCTCCATTGAAAGGTTCCCTACTCTTTTTTCCCTTTGGGAGTATAGACCAAAGATCTTTATGGGGTGCAGAAGGTGGAAGGTCTGGCTTCTGTAATTGCTTCTCCACTGGACATGGACATTGGCAGGTGGATCCATACCCCCAGCCTGTTTCTATCTTTCCCTAGTGGGGCAGGGCTCTGAGGAGGTGGGGCTCCAGGACACCTTGGTGCGGTTGACTGCCCAGGGAAGTCAGGTTGGCATCCTGTTAGTGCCTGCAACTTGGTAACTGAAAAGCATTAAGATATAAAGCAGAACACATTGTTTAATAATCAGGAACCTAAAGATAAGAATATAACAGATGAGACTTGGGGTCTTCATTGTTAGAAAAAGTTAGGAAGTCTATTTTAGGTATGTTCCAAGGGCCTTAAGACTTTACTAATTTTTGCCTGAGCCTGACAGCTAACATACAGGCGGAATACAAGTATCGTCTGGGAAGATGGTGGCAGAGTTGGGAATAGGACTAAAAGGCTGGCAAAGAGTAGCTTCAAAATATGGAAGAAGAGTTTTGTCCTATACATGGGAAATGGAAATAGTCATGTAGTTTTAGGCAAAGGAATGAGTCAAAGTAGCATTTTATAAAAAACAATTCTTGAAAGAAATGAAAGTTTAAGGAATTCCTGTCTAATAGCTTAATAGTAATAATAGCTATGTGCTCCATACTGATAAAAGCTTTTTACTACTTTTTTCATATAATTATCATTAAAATCTGTGAAATATATTATTATTTATTAATACTGTAAATTTTAAGGGCTAGGGACACAACATAATGGTTATGCAAAGGCTCTCCTGCCTAAGGTCCCAGATCCAATCCCCAGCACCACTATCAGCCAGAGTTGAGCAGCGTTCTGGTCTTTCTCTCTATACCTTTCAATAATATAAAATAAATAAGAAAATTTAAAAATAATGTACATTTTGGATTGGGGAGATAGCATAATGCTTATGCACAGAAGCCTTCATACCTGAGAGACCAACATCTTAGGTTCAATCTGCAGCACCACCATAGTTCACAGCTGACCAGTTGTCTGATAAAAAAATAATAATAATTACTTTGGAAAACTGGAGTCTTTGAATCATAGGCAATATTCCCAAGATCATACAAACTGTATGTGATGGCACTAAGAGCTTAACAAAGGCTTATACGGATTGCAGATAAAATCTTACTGATTATACGAGACTGCCTGTAATATTTTTATAATAATCACTGATATTTCATGTTGATTGTGCAGATGCCCTTTGTTCATTTATTCCCGTGAATTGTCCCATGTAACTGAAGTGCTAGATGAACTGTCCCTAATCTAAGGCAGTGGCAGTTGACATGGAGGGAAGGGGATTCATTTAATAATCGGAATTGTAGATTGGTGATAACATTAGTGTGGAAGGGTGAGCCCAAGATAACTTCTGGTTTTGTGTTGAGAAAACAGGGCATCTATCATTCATGAGGATTGGAAAAAGGAGCAGGGTCAAGTTCTGACCGGAAAGCTTGAAGCTGGTTTTGAATATGTGATGTTTAAGGTGGTGTTAGGGCTTCTAAGTGGTGGATTCCGGCTGCAATTTGGAGTTAGCAATTACTAACTCATGACGATTATGGAGATCAGATACAGGGACAATGAACACAAAAGATCATTCTCTAAATGTAGTGTCACTACCGCTGATATGTTTATTATTTTCTAGTTATATGTGGCCAGTTCGGCCACATAGTATAATTTTAACCATTATGAATTCTTTCATTCTGGCCATTATTTCCCTCATTCTTCCTCCCCTGTTTGTAACTTGAGACTCTAAGAGAAATACTTCTTATTTTCCACTGGGGCAACTATTTTTCTAGATAGCTTTCTTCTACAAAAAAAGAACAAAAATGACTAGCAGTATTTTAGGTTTTCTTTTTTTATTTAATTTCTATTTATAAAATGGAAACACTGACAAAAACCATAGGATAAGAGGGGGACAACTCCACACAGTTCCCACCACCAGAACTCCATATCCCACCCCCTCCCCTGATAGCTTTCCTATTCTTTATCCCTCTGGGAGCATGGACCCAGGGTCACTGTGGGATGCAGAAGGTGGAAGGTCAGGCTTCTGTTATTTTATATATTTTTTAACTTTTATTAGTGATTGTATATTTATTTACAAAATTATGAGATAACAAGTATATAATTCCACATCATTCCCACAATGAGTTCTGTATACCCCCCCCCCTCCACTGGAAACTGCCATAGTTCTCACAGATATGGACTGACTACTGTTTCCGTAATAGTTACAGTTACAGAAACAGTAGTTCACAGATATGGGCTGACTACTGTTTCTATTACAGAAACAGTAGTCAGCCCATATCTGTATGTATATATATATATATATATATATATATATATATATATATATATATATATATATAATATTTGCCCATTTTTCTTTTATATTTCTTTTTTATTGACTTAATAATTATCAACAAGACTGTATGATAAGAGGGGTGCAATTCCATATAATTCTCACCACCAGAGTTCCGTATTCTATTCCCTCCACTGGAAGCTTTTCTATTCTTTTTCCTTCTGGGAGTATAGACCCAGGATCATTATGGGATGCAATAGGTGGAAAATCTTAGCTTCATGTTGTGTTTTATCTCCATGATAGTTATTTTCCCTATAATCCCATCATTTCTTCTTCTCCTCCTCCTCTTTCTTCTTCTTCCTCCTTTTCCTCATATATCAATTTTAAGAACCTATCTGCATAAGACTCCACAGTGCCCGTCAAGACTTAAGTCAAAGATTGAAAAAGAAAACTCCATAGTTCCATCCCCTCCACTGGAAACTCTCTGGTGGTGGGGATTGTATGGGATTGTACCCCTGTTATCTTACAATCTTGTTCATCATTACCAAATCACTAATAACAAAAAAAAAAAAAAAAGAGAGAGAGGAGGCGGGCAGTAGCGCAGCGGGTTAAGTGCACATGGTGCAAAGCGCAAGGACTGGTGTAAGGATCTGGGTTGGAGCCCCAGGCTCCCCACCTGCAGGGGAGTCGCTTCACAGGTGGTGAAGCAGGTCTGCAGGTGTCTATCCTTCTCTCCCCTTCTGTCTTCCCTCCTCTCCATTTCTCTCTGTCCTGTCTGACAATGATGACATCAATAACAACAACAATAACTACAACAACAATAAAAAAATCAAGGGCAACAAAAGAGAAGATAAAGAAAAGAAAATAAGAAAAGGGAAGAGAAAAGAAAAGGAAAGAAAAGGAAAGGAAAGAAAACTCCAAACGTTTTTGACTTCTGAATTGTAAAAGGCTGCCAACTGGTGACTCATTTTTTGGTATGAATGTGAGGGATATGTCTTAGTACAGATCTACTTATATGAAGGGAGGGTTATTGTAGGGACTTGCTGTAAGGTTGCTGTCATCTCCAGGCTAGGAGACAGATGCAGATTTTTGCACTATTCCATTTTATTTATTTATTTATTTATTTTTAATTTTACTTTTCCTGTTTTAATAGTGATTTAATCATGGGCCATACAGTTACAAGATTACATGTGTATAGTTCCATACCATACCCACCAACAAGTTCTGCACCCCTCCCAGGATAATCATAGTAATTCTCACAAAGTCTTTGAGACAGTTTGGTCTCTTAGCTTTGAAGTGCACGAGTTTCAATGCCTTATATCCCACATCTGAGTAAAAACCATCCAATAGTTTTAACGATCCCCTTTAATGGAATGTAACAGTATTGCATAAAGAAATTATTATTTTTTTAAATTATTTTTATTGGCTAGAGACAGAGATCGAGACGGTAGGGGGAAATAGAAAGGGAGAGAGACAGAAAAACACTTGCAGCCCTGCTTCACCTCTCACGAAGCTTTCAATACCAGGGGCTTGAACCTGGGTCCCTGAGCACTGTAACATGTGTGCTTACCCAAGTGTGCCAACACCTTGGCCTAAGAAATGATTCTTTAGAAGATATGTAGATTGTTGAAGTCACTTTCTTTTTAAAAGCGTTTTTAAAACCTTTTATTTATTTACTATTGGATAGAGACAGAGAGAAATTGAGAGGGGAGGGGAAGATAGAGAGGGAAAGAGACAGAGAGAAATTGAGAGGGGAGGGGAAGATAGAGAGGGAAAGAGACAGAGAGACACTGTTAATTCTGCTTCACCGCTCGTGAAGCTTTACCTTTTGCAGGTGGGGACCAGGGGCTTGAACCCAGGTCTTTGTGCACTGTAACATGTGCTCTTAATCAGGTTCACCCCCAGTTGGTGCCTTTCATTTTATGTTGTTATGCCCTAAAACCCTGTTGATTTTGCTTAGAACTGCTCCTAAAGAAATTGTCATATCTTTTACATATAAAGTAATTTGGGATTAAAAAAAAGTTCTAACAGTTCACTTTTAGAACCTAGAGTTTTAGGAACCACTTTTTTAGATGTTTTGTGTACATTTATGGCTTGCTTAACAGTACGCATTTTGAGGGTCAGCAGGTCTCTCAGCTGGTAGAGCATACGTTGTGCTGTGGTATCAGGGAAAAAGGTGGTGCTTAGTGTCTGTCTGTCTTTCTATCTGTGTCTCTGCTTTTCTGAAATACAGAGAAAGGGAAAATGTGAGTCTGAGAGTGGGGGAATTGTGCATGCACAAGGCAGGACTTGATGTTGTAAAACAAAACCAACAGTATGCGTGATGACTGCTGTTTCTAGGGGCCGGGTGGTGGTGCACCTGACTGAGTGCACATGCTACAATGTACAAGGATGTGGGTTTGAGCCCCTGGTCCCCACTTGCAGCAGGGAAGCTTCATAAGGGGTGAAGCAGAGTTGCAGGTGCCTCTCTGTCTTTCTCCCTCTCTGTCACCTCCTTCTCTCTGGATTTCTGGCTGTTATCTATCCAATAAATAAATAAAGATAATAAAAAAAAATTATTGTTGTTGTTAGAATGAGACACCTTGGTGATTTCTGTCAAGATTTAATACCTGTCATTATCAGAGGCATGATAGAAAATACACAATGTCATCAGATTAGTCTTAGAGACCTTTGAACAAGAATGTGACAGCAGCTACAAACAGCAGTTGTGCCATTGCAATTTTTCCTTAAATAATCAGGATTTGCTACCCATAGTGATTCTGCTGTTTAAACTGGAGGCAAGAAGACAATCATTACATGCTTCTATCTAACAAGAGTTGTCTTTTTCTCCACCATTAGGCATGCAGGAGGCTTCAATGAAGCTCACAGAGTCACTTCATGAAGTTTACGAGCCTGATTGGTATGGGCGGGAAGATGTGAAAATGGTTGGCGAGGTAAGAGTCCCTCTGGGAGCATGGACCCAGGATCACTGTGGGATGCAGAAGGTGGCTTCTGTAATTGCTTCCCCGCTGAACATGGGTGTTGGTAGGTCGTTCCATACTCCTAGCCAATCTCTATCTTTCCCTAGTGGGGCCAGGGCTCTGGGGAGGTAGGATTCCAGGACATATTGGTGGGGTTGCCTCTCCAGAGAAGTCAGGTTGGTGTCATGGTAGCATCTGCAACTTAGTGGCTGCAAAACATTAAGATGTAATATGGAAAAATTGTTTAATAATCAGGAATCTAAAGGTAAGACTATAGCAGACGAGATTTGGGGTCTCTATTTTGGAAGAATCTAGGAAATCTATTTTAGCTATTTTCCAAGGGGCCCATGACTACCAATTTTTGCCGGAGGAGGCTTAAGCAATGTGTTGTTGTTTGTCTAGAATTCTTTCTAGTTTCAAGGATTGCTTCTGAAATAATCTGTCTCAGTGGAAAAAAAATTGTTTTAGTTTCTTAGTCCCTATTGGTTGAGATCTGGGGATCTTTAAAAGCTTCTGCATTTTATAGTGATTCATAATTAGAGATAAAATTTTTAATGAGCTGAGCCCATAGACTACATTAGTAAATTAGAACTGGTGTTTGAATTGTCTTGAAATTTTATTGTTATTGTTCAAGAATTTGCAATTTTCCTAGTATCTCCTATGGGGAAATGATGTATATTCATCTTTATGGTTTCAGGTTTTTAGCTGACTAGTGAAAGTTACCCACTAAATTGATCCAGCAGTTATTTCATTCTTTCTTTTTTCCTTTTAGAAATGTGATATACTATGGGAAGACTTCCATCAGAAACTAGTGGATGGATCCTTGCTGACACTGGACACCTACCTGGGCCAATTTCCAGACATAAAGGTATCTTACTCTGTCTGAAAAGGGTAAAGTTGAATGGTCCTATGTCCTTACTCAAATGCAGAAAGCAAGAATTAAACATCTTCACATTAACATGAAAAATGGTAACTACATTTATTTTAGTATGGGATTTTTATCCTATTTCTCTCAGTTTGAAATAAAATAATTACTGAAATCACACTTAATCCTTCAGTGAACCACTTTAACTTTTAATTTTTTTGTATAAATTATTTTAATTTTATAAATTTAAAATCTTAGCTCCATTCCAAGATGAGGTGAAGAAGGGAGATTCATCATTCTCAATAGCTTAGTATTCCACTGTGTATAGAGACCACAATTTTCTTAGTCACTCCTCTGTTGTTGGACACCCACGTTGTTTCTAAGCTTGGACTATTACAAATTCTATTGCTATGAGCATAGCTATACACAGATCTCTTTGGATGGGGGTGTTTGTTTCCTTGGGATATAGCCCCAGGAGAGGGATTTCCAGGTCATAGGATAGGTCCTCTTTTAGTATTCTGAGAGTTTTCCAGGCTACTTTCCACAGGGGTGGACCAATTTAGATTCCCGTCACCAAAACAAAATGGTTCTTTTACTCCTTTAAACTCCCCAACATAAATCAAAGATGTATACATTCCAATCTCTTTATGTTAAGACATTTGACTATAAAGCTTTTGTTTAAGAGGCAGGTGGTGGCACACCTGGTTGAGCATACATGTTACAGTGCTCAAGGGCCCAGGCTCTTATTGGGTATTTTTAGATGCAAAGTTCAACTGCTAGTGGATTTCAGTAGTGTATCATTGCCAAACACCAGAAAACTATTGGCAGGGGCAAAAACGGTATCATCTGTTTTCCATCTACACCATGCCTCGGCCTCGTGTGAGCTTAATGTGCAGCTCGGAGATACGAGAATCCGGCATGAAACCCAGCCAGTCTATCTTGGCGTTACTCTCGATCGCACCCTGTCATTTCACGAACATCTCATAAAAACTGCAGCAAAGGTGGGCGCGAGGAATCACATCATTGCAAGACTGGCCAGCTCCTCATGGGTGCGAGCGCTTCCACACTGTGATCATCCTCTCTGGCATTATGCTATTCCACTGCAGAATACTGTGCCCCAGTATGGTTCCGCAGCCCCCATGTCCACTTGGTCGATTCCAAATTATATTCCTCCATGAGGATCATTTCTGGAACCATCCGTTCCACCCCGGTTCCATGGCTGCCAGTTCTCAGCAACATCGCCCCACCAGATATTCGTCGGGATGCGGCATCATCTAAGTTCATTTCCCACGTCTACGCTCGACCGGACCTGCCAATATACGCGGATATCTTCGCCCACCCTGTCCAACGCTTGACGTCTCGTCACCCAATCTGGTCCCCTACGCCTACACTGAACTTCTCTGTTCCAGTCTCTTGGAAACAGAGTTGGCAGTCAGCTGAGGTCAAGAACAAACACCTCATCACAGACTCCTGCGGGCGTCAACCCGGCTTTGACCTAGCATGTTATGATTGGGCCCTCCTCAATCGCTATCGAACAGGCCATGGCCGGTGCGCCGCTATGTTCCATCGCGGGGGAGCCAGAGACGACCCGAACTGCCCCTGCGGCTCCAGACAGACTATGACCCACATAGTCAACGACTGCCACCTCTCCAGATTCAAAGGAGGTCTCGAAACTTGACATCAGGCTCAACCTGACGCTGCTGACTGGCTACGGAAGGAAGGCAAACGCTAGAAGAAGAAGAAGGGGTATGCATTGGCTGTGGCCATCAAACAAGTTGCCTGGCCAAAGCAATGGCCTCGGCGTAACTCAGTGGTAGAGTGCATGCCTTCCATGTATTAGACCTTGGATTCAGCCCCAAATATTATAAGAGAGGAGTAGGATAGCACTAAGGACAGGAAATGACTGGGACCCCTTGTATGTTGCATGGGGCTTTAGTGTTCCTTCCTCTTCCCCACCCTTTACCATTTTCTCTTTTTCTTTAAAAAAAAAAAAAAAGATTTTATCAAAAAAAATTACACAACAACAGTCATGATAATGATGTTAAGGTTTTTTTGGGGGGTCTCATCTTGAATGTTGAATGCTATTATTATGGTTAGTGAATATATGAAATCTCTTTGGGGGTGGTGTCTCAGTGACACCAGGCACAACTCTTCGTGGACCAGACTAGATGCATTAGCCTTAGGTAGAAAATGGCACAGGGAACGAACTCTAAGGATGTGTTAGCGGTGATGTTATTTCAGTAGATACCAGAGTATTATATTGAGCCGGTGTCTAGCTATATTCTCATTTAAGTAAATGGATGCACAAAATTATCCAAGAAATTTAAATTTAAAAATTATGTTAAGTTTAGAAATTCTATAAGGCACGGTAGTCTGTAGGGAATAGGTTTTAGGATAGCTTTAGATTAGTTGATAGACATTCAAATGCTGCCTTGAAATTTGTAGCATCTATTTGTAGCATCTTGTAGCATCTATGAATCATACCATTTCAGAATCATTATCACATTTCCAAATGTTATTTATCACATGGTAATTGATTTTTTTATTTTTGTAGATCTGGTGCCATGTGCATTTGTGATTTTACATGCTCCCTATGAATATAATTTTGGAAAGCAGATACACAGAATACCTATGTTAAACATGAAGAGATAAAAGTACAATCATGGGGTTGGAGTGATGGTTAAGCACACGTAGTTGTATGCAATAGGGCCCGTGCAGGGATCCAGGTTTGAGCTCCTGCTCCCCACCTGCAAGAGGATGCTTGACAAGCAGTGAAGTACGTCTGCTGGTGTCTGTCATTCTCTCTCCCTCTCTTTTTTTTTTTCTTTCTTTCTTTCTTTCTTTTTTTTTTTTTTTTTGCCTCCAGGATTATCACTGGGCCTCGGTGCCTGCATTATAAATCCTCTGCTCCTGGAGGCCATTTTTCCCATTTTTGTTGCTGTTGTTATTGTTATTGTTGTTGTTTTTACTGTTGTCATTATTGCTGTTGGATAGGACAGAGAGAAATTGAGACAGGAGGGGGAGAGAAAGATAGACACCTGCAGACCTGCTTCACAGCTGTGAAGGGACTCCCCTGCAGGTGGGAAGCCGGGGTTGGAACCAGGATCCTTACCCGGTCCCTGCGCTTTGTGCCATGTCTGCTTAACTTGCTGTGCTATATCTGCCCCCTCTCCCTTTCTATCTCCCCCTCCTCTCTCAATTTCTCTGCCTCCTATCCAATAAAATGGAGGATTAAAAAATCATGATGGATTGTTGTTTAGTCTTTTCAAAATCTTGTTTTTTATATATAAATTTTATTTATTTTATTTTAATGGGTGAGAAAGAGAGACCAGAGCACTGCTCAGCTCTAGCTTATGGTGGTGCAAGGACTTAAACCTGGGACATAGGACCCCAAGCATAAAAGTATTTTTGCATAACCACTATACTTTCCCCTCTCCCTCAAAAAATTGTTCTTTATCAGAAAGATGAAGAACTTAGTAGAACTTTTACTTCAGCTGTCCTTTTCTTAGACTATTTGGTTGAGTTCCTGTGTAATGGTGACCTACAGTTACTGAATCATACATACTCTATACATTAGAGATTGGGAAGAATACATTCTGATTGTATGCCCTGAAATGAAGCAAAATATTTGTCATGGTCTTTGAACTCCATGAAAAGAAGCTGAAACAATCTCCTGATTTCTATGAAGCCATGTTTAGACTGTATATAACATGTATACAGACAATGATCCATGTAGGGGAATGTGAAAATATTTCCTATCATGAACTGTTGAAGAAACAGCAGTCTGTAACTTGGAGAGGCAACCATTTGGAGGTGAAGAATAGTGGGATGGATGTTTTCAATATAGAAAAGGTGCAGGTGTGTGTGTTTGTGTGTGTGAATGCACTTAAATTGCTCTGTGTCCTTTATTCAGTGGATACAAGCTTAGCACTCCATAAAGTTAGTAAGGAGGTGGTTATGTAGAGAGTGGGTTATTGCAGGAAGTGATTATTGGTGACTGGGAATACTGAGTGGAAAAATTTTAAGGCATACGACATATGCCTTAAAATTGATTCTCTTTAAAACCAGCAATCCATGTGTAGTTAGAACCGCCGACAAATTTCCAAATATTTACTGCAGCCCATCAATGAGGTCTGTGGTGCACCATTCATAAGGGAATAATGTTTTACTCTTCCAACAGTGATTGGCAGGGCACCCAGTGTAACGGTTTTTATGTTGTAGTGCTGACATCGGAAAGCAATGTTATAGTAAGAGCCAGCTTGTCACCAACCCATAGAGGCCTACAGCTGTGAGCAGTTATTGTAAAATGTAGTTTAATTTCTATCTTGGCAACACTGCATGAACAAGTAAGCATACACTTACATCACTGTGCCAGAGTTCTAAACTGCAGTTATTACTCAAATAAAAAAGCAAAAATAAATCAGTTTCTTTACTGCATAGAGTCAGTGGGGGAAAATCAAAGAAATTTTAAACTATTTAACATTAAATTAGTATATCTTTCAATTTATTATTAGGTATATGTATAAGGATTACAATGTTTGGTGCATAAAGTCCAACTTTACCTATAGCTAACTTTATTAACTCTACCTTTACGTAGATTTTTTTTTTCATTTCCCAAATAGCAGATCAGTAAGGAAACAGGAGTCATTTTTTTCCCCATTACAACAGTCTATATACCAAAATGAATGATGGTCTCATAAATAGTCCTTCCAACCATGGTTACCAGCTTTTTGTCTGATTTATGGCATGCAAAGATCTCCCATTCTGTGAGGAGTCTCTTTTTCTGGGTGGTGATTTCTTTTGCTGTGAAGAAGCTTTTCAATTAGATGTAGTCCCATTGGTCTATTTTTGTTTTAGTCTGCCTTGCAGTTGGATTTGTATCATTGAAGATGCCTATAAAATTTAGATGGAAAGAGTTCCATCAATATTTTCCTCTAAGTATTGGATAATTTCTGGCCTAACATCCAAATCCTTGATTCATTTGGAGTTTACTTTCATATGTGGTGAGATGTTGTGATTCAGTTTCTTTCTTCTGCATGGTTCAGCCCAATTTTCCCAACAACAACTTTCTAAGTTAGGGATACCACAAACTTTAGTGTTCAGCAAACATTATCTTAGACTACACTTGTGGTTCACTTTATTTGCTTTTTAATTTTTTTATTATGCATGGCTAATTATTTATAGTGCAGTCATTGACATGTGGGTAAAATTTTACTATGCACCAGAACTCCAAATTTCTCTTCTACCTCGACCATTCCTAGTTCAAAAGAAAAGACGACTACCAAGTGTTCTCATTTATAAACGGACATAATAAATAGTGACAGAGAGTGTTGTCAACTAACTTAAAATGGGGTTTGGTGGTTGGGGCTGCTGCGGAGGTGTCAAAGGATTCACTGCGCGGAGCTGGGAACTGGTTTAAACAATACGCGGTTTATTAGGGTGAAACAGGTAAAAGTAAGCCATCACCATCAAGAGTTAAGCATACGCTAGGTCCATAAAGTCTGAATATGCTTAGAAAAGTTTAGTCCCATAAGATAAGCGATTATCAGCTCTGGTAAAGGTTGCTCATGGCTGCAGAGGGTCTGAAAGTTCACCGGCTACAGAGTCTCACATGGAGGAAATGGTGTATTGCATCACCTTCAACAACGCAATCAGTTGGGGTTGAAAGTGTTTTCCTCACCGTGGATGGCTACATAATTATTAATATTATTATTATTTGCTGTTACTGTTGTTGTTGCTGCTGCTGTTTATTGTTAGACAGGACAGAGAGAAATGGAGAGAGGAGGGGAAGATGGGGAGAGAAAGGTAGACACCTGCAGACCTGTTTCATCACCTGTGAAGTGACCCTTCTGCAGGTGGGGAGTCGGGGGTTTGAACCAAGACCCTTGCTTGGGTCCTTGCACTTTATACTATGTGCGCTTAACCCAGTGCACCACTGCCCAGCCCCCATTATCATTTTTTTAAATTTATTTATTCCCTTTTGTTGCCCTTGTTGTTTTATTGTTGTAGTTATTATCGATGTCATCATTGTTGGATAGGACAGAGAGAAATGGAGAGAGGAGGGGAAGACAGAGAGGGGGAGAGAAAGATAGACACCTGTAGACCTGCTTCACCGCCTGTGAAGCGACTCCCCTGCAGGTGGGGAGCCGGGGGCTCGAACCCGGGTCCTTACACCGGTCCTTGTGCTTTGCACCACGTGCGCTTAACCCGCTGCACTACCGCCCGACTCCCCATTTTTTTTTTTAACCAGTGACTACTGTTGCTGATGATTAAGAGCTTGGCTTGTACCAGGACACGGGTGGCTGTGTTTTCTGTTACTCTTCCCTGGCCTTGCTTGGACAAAATCAACCTCATCTCTCTGGCTGTACTTAACAGAATTCTCCAGCCCTATCCTAGTGGAAGCAGAGGTCTGTTTGTTAAAGGAATCAGATCTGGAACTCAAGAAGATTTTTTTTTTTTAGGTTGAGGGAAAAGAGTGTTTATTGAAGCAAAGCAAAGATCAGACAGAGAAAGATGCATGCACAGATACGGGGAGGCCCCCAAAAGTGAGGGAGTAGAGTGACACCTTCAAGAAGATTGTATACCTTTCTCCTCTGAAGAGAGATTTGCCCTTTATTGTTTTGCACATGGTCATTATTTTTGTGTATGTGCTAGGGTCCAAAGGAGTTTCTATTCCTCCAAGAGACTCATTTTTTTTTTTCCTGGTCCATTTCTAGAAGCAGTGGATCTTTGCCTGGTGTCTGTGCGGAGGAGGGTTTGTTGCCCTCTCACCTTTTTGCTTTGTAAGAGAAAGAGGCCTGTGGAAATGGACAGGGCTTAGTGTCCACTCTTAGCAGCCACTGATCACTTTATTGTCATCTGTGCTACAATAGACTGTGTAGTCCCCAAACTTTTTTTTTTAAGTTTTTTCTTAGTGACTTAATAATGATTCACAAGACTGTAAGATAACAGGAGTGTAATTACACACAGTTCCCACCACCAAAGTTCCATGTCCCATCCCCTCCATTGGAAGCTTCTTTATTCTTTATCCCTCTGGGAGTATGAACCAAAATTCTTAATGGGGAGCAGAAGGTGGGAGGTCTGGCTTTGTAATTGCTTCTCCACGGGAAATAGGTGTTGGCAGGTGGATTCATACCACCAGCCTGTTTCTTTCTTTCCCTAGTGGGGCAGGGCTCTGGAGAAGTGAGACTTCCGGATACAATGGTGAGGTCGTCTGCTCAGGGAGGTTGGATGGCATCATAGTAGCATTTGGAATTTGGTGGCTGAAAGGTGGTAAGATATAAAGCAGGAAAAATTCTTTAATAAACAGGAACCCAAATGTAGGACTAGAACAGATGAAATTAGGGGTCTTTAGGTGGGAAGAAGCTAATAATTCTATTTGAGGTATGTTCCAAGGGGGCTATGACTTTAGTAATTTTTGCCTGAGCCCAATAGCTAACATGCAGGTGGACTAAAATAATCTTATATCATCCAGTCGAGGCTCAAGAAGAATTTTCCTAAAAGTGTAGTGTTCCTTTGTATGTGGCCATAACTCTTCCTGTACTCTGCTGAAGGTAGCTATTTCTTGGAGGGATTTGTCTCACTTTGGAATTCAGATTGTTTTATTGCTCTGTGTCCACAAGTCTCTGATAACAATCAGGAAGAATTATGGCTTTGTGGATTGTCAGCATGACATTCATCCTAGTCATTTCTTTCTTTCTTTTTTTTTTCCCTCCAGGGTTATCACTGGGGCTTGGTGGCTGCATTAAGAATCCACTGCTCCTGGAGGCCTCCCTCCAATTTTTGTCAGACAGGACAGAGAGAAATTGAGAGGGGAGAGGAAGATAGAGAAGGGGGGGAAAGACACCTGTAGACCTGCTTCACTGCTTGTGAAGTGACCCCGCCTCCCGCAGGTGTGGAGCTGGGGGCTTGAACCAGGATCCTTGCTGTGTTCCTTGTACTTTGTACTCTGTGCACTTAACCTAGTGTGCCACTGCCCAGCCCCCATTGTCTGTTTCCTAATCAGAATCTAAATTGCCTAGGGAAAAATATGTGTATTCACAGTTCCTCAAGTGATTCTAATGAACAAAAAGAATAAAGGAAATAGAATTTCTCTTTTCTCTCTCTCTCTTTTTTAAAAGAATTTATTTATTTATTCCTGAGAGAGATAGGAGGAGAGAAAGAACCAGACATCACTCTGGTACATGTGCTGCCGGGGATCAAACTCTGGACCTCATGGTTAAGAATCCAATGCTTTGTGGTCCGGGAGGTGGCACAGTGGTAAAGCTTTAGACTTTCAAGCATGAGGTCGTGAGTTCGATCCCCGGCAGCACATGTGCCAGAGTGATATCTGGTTCTTTCTCCTCCTATCTTTCTCATAAATAAATTTAAAAAATCTTAAAAAAAAAAAATCCAATGCTTTATCCACTGTGCCACCTCCTGGACCATTCTCCTCTCCTCTCTCTTCCTTCCTCCTCTCTCCTCCCCTCCCCCCTCTCCTCCCCTCCCCCTCCGTCCCCTCCCCCCTCCGTCCCCTCCCCTCTACGTCCCCTCCCCTCCTTTCCCCTCCTCCTTTTTAACCAGAGGCTTTGGTTTGTGGTTTATGATGGTGAGGGGGATCGAATCTGCTACTCTTGGTGCCTGGGGGATGAATGACTTTATGCTGTCTTCCCAGCCAGGAAAGTCAGTTTCTTATGAAGTCAGTTTACTTTTTTTTTTTTTGCCTCCAGGATTATTGTCTGGGCTCAGTGCCTGTACCATGAACCCACTGCTCCTGGAGGCCATTTTTTCCCTTTTGTTACCCTGGTTGTTTTACCATTGTTGTGGTTATTATTGTTGTTGTTATTGATGTCGTTGTTGTTGGATAGGACAGAAAGAAATGGAGAGAGGAGGGGAAGACAGAGAGGGGGAGAGAAAGATAGACACCTGCTTCACTGCCTGTGAAGCGCCTCCCCTGCAGGTGGGGAGGCCGGGGCTGGAATCGGGATCCTTCCACTGGTCCTTGAGCTTTGCGCCACGTGCGCTTAACCTACTGCGCCTGACCCTGGTCAATTTGCTTTTATAGAAATGTTGTTCGTGTTATTAGAATATATAACCAAATGCTATCACATTTATACTATTCCTTACGCCGGTCCTTGCGCTTCGCGCCACGTGCAAACCCGCTGCGCTACCGCCCGACTCCCACATTTATACCACTCCTAAGTTGAACAATCAAAGATTTTTGAGTGGATATTATTAGAGTGTGTACGGTCACATGTTCCTCTCAACCAAGGCTGTAGTCTTTCTTGCCTTTGGCCTCAAATTCTTTTTATTCTCATCGGCCTTCCAATGAAAAGGGCGAATGCTTAGCTGATAGTTTTCACACAAAGGACTAAAAGACTGTAGTCTCACTTCTGGCGATCTTTTTGTCTACTGAAATTTCATTGATTTCAACCTCTAGTCAAGATCTTTATTGATTCAAGACAAGGAAAGCACTTTGGCAGCTAACAAGAGAATCTCTGCTTATGTCTCTTTCTTCGCGCATGTATTTCCCTGAGGACAGAATCGCATTGCAAAGCGCAGCAGGAAGCTGGTGGACTATGACAGTGCCCGGCATCATCTGGAAGCTTTGCAGAGCTCCAAGAGGAAGGACGAGAGTCGGATCTCTAAGGTAGGGGTTGGTCTCACTGTTGACAACACTCATCACTGTCTAGAGCTACAGCAACTTTGATTAGAGAAACTAAACATTGCCTATGTAAAGGGGATGGTAATAAGGGCAGAATTTAAGCCAGTACATGGTTAGCTGCATTTCACAATTTTAAATTAAAATCAGTTATTTTTTTTTTAAATTTTACTGTGCCATTCACATAGGTAGTGCTAATATATACATTGTGACCAAAATACCTGTTCCCACTTTATTGAGGAGGATAGTGGTTTAAAGTGCAATTGTTGGCACACAGGTAGATCCTCTCATCTCCTCATAGAGAGTGTTTGCAAGACACTGTCTCCCTCAACTTAGATCCTTTCCCTCCATCAAACCCCAGGAGTCCAGAGCCCCTCCATTCCATCCCCCTTTCTTCCCTTCCCCAGAGTCCTTTGCTTTGGTCAGTACGGCACACTTAAGTTTTTACCTTGTGTTTCCCCTTACTGTTTACTTCTTAGGTTTCATCTATGAGTGGCATCATTTGCTAGTTGTCCTACTCATTTTGTCTTAGGTCACAATAAATTTTACTGTCTGACGGTACTGCAGAATTAGTAATAAAAAGCGCTCCTGCCCTTCTTCCCGTGGTTATGCTCTGCATATGATAGCTAACACGTAGAGTCAGACAGGAAATAAATCTCAAACAAAACTTGATAGTCTCAAACATAACTTCTTATTGAGAATACAGACATGTGCTAGATCCACTTTCTATGAGGAAACCTGTCTCAGTAAATTTTACTGAGTGTGGCATTGATCGAGAACAGCTAACTGATGACACCTTCTCACCACCCCTATTTGTTTTGTTTCTTCTTTCCTGTCTGTAAATTGCCACATGAATAGGCTTTCCCTGTCCCTCATCTACATATATATCTCCACTGTTTATGTCCTTCCTTCCTTCCTTCCTTCCTTCTTTCCTTCCTTGCTCCCTTTTTCCTTCTTTCCTTCCTTCCCTCCTTTTTTCTTCCTTTCTCTCTTTCTCCTCTTTCACTTTCTCTTTCTTTCTTTTTTCTTTCTTTCTTTCTCTCTTCCCCCTCTTTCCTTTGTTTTATTAGATAAGGTAAAAAGAAATTGAGAGGTGAGGGGGAGATAGAAAAGGAGAGAAAAAGAGAGATACTTGCAGACCTGTTTCACCACTCGTGAAGCTTCCCCAACTGACCTCTCCCATAGGCTTGAACCCGGGTCCTTGAGCATGGTAACATGCACACTCAACTGGATGTCTTTTTTTTTTTTTTTTAATATTTTATTTTATTTATTCATTTATTCCCTTGTTGGTTTTTTATTGTTGTAGTTATTATTGTTGTTGTCGTCGTTGTTGGATAGGACAGAGAGAAATGGAGAGAGGAGGGGAAGACGATGTCTTTTAAGAGCTCCTGCTGCCTTTAGAAAAAGTGTAAATTCCTCAGCACAGCATATGGGACCTTTAGGGTTTGGTTACAATGTAACTGTTCATTCTCAATAACTTTTAAGTCTTCTTTTCCTCTACTGCATTCATACGTCCTGAGTCTGTATGACACATCAATTCCCAAGAAGTCAAAATAACCTCGTTTCTTCTGGTGAGACAACATAGATGCCAGGCACAATGTCAACATTTGATATGCATCCTCCTTCTTTAGTATGAGTCATATAAAATGGCTCAGATAAAAGCAGTCTGATAAGTTCACTTGGTTGAAGGATAGAATTCAAACCCAAGGAATACCATAATTACTTATTATAATGCATTTCATATTCTGTTCTTATACAAGCACTTGCTGTTTCTTCAGGATTCTGTTTAAGAGATCATTTTCTTTGTTCTCTACACCATCTGACTATGACATGTTCTAGAAGCTTTATCTTGTGATTATTTTATCCCTAGACCTGGAATTTACTGGAGGAAGCATTCTTGTCTAGTATTCAGAACATAGTATTTGCAATAAGTAATGAATGCATTAAAATATTTTTTATTAATTTATTACTTATTGCATAGAGGCTGTGAGAAATCAAGAGGGAAGGGGAAGGTTGAAAGGAGACAGAAATACACCTGCAGCTGTTCATGAAGCTTTGATCCTTCAAGTGGGGACCAGAGGATTAAACCCAGGTCCTTGCACGTCCTAACATGTGCATTCAGGCAGGTGCATCACACTTCACACTTAGTCTAAACACTTTACAGAATAAATAAATTCTCCATAGAATGGGAGAGTAATCATTGCAGTCAATTCAGTTTCCCAGTTTTAATAAGATATTCATATTCATTTTTAAGATTGTTATTATATTTATTTATTTATTTATTAGAGACAGCCAAACATCAAGAGGAAAGGGGGAAATAGAGAGGGAGAGAGACAAAGAGACATTTGCAGCACTGCTTCACCACTCACAAAGCTTTCCCCCTACAGGTAGGGACCAGAGGCTTGAACCTGGATCCTTGAACATTATAATGTATGCACTCAATCAGGTGCACCACCAGCCCACCCTGATATTTATCTTTCTTTGAAAAAGAATGATATGGGGCCAACAAGATAGTTCAGCTGGAAAGTATGCCTACTTTCTTATGTGCATGACACATACTGTAGTCCAGCCCTCACCACAATGGGGGAAGCTTTGCTGTTATGGTCTCGGTCTCTCTCTCTCTCTGTGTGTATGTTTGTGTGTGTGTGTGTGTATGTCTGTCTTTCTGTCATTCAGGTCTTTCTACCTGAAAAAAAATTAGGTTCTTGTCTCAGAGTGGGAAAGCCCAGGGATGACAAAAGAATTAAAATTACTATTTGATTAAGATTCTAATCAAATTCTTATCCTCCTAAAATATATATTCAATATTCCAGATAGCTATTTCTATTTTATAATATATTATTTTGTTGTGTATAAAAGTGACATATATTTATCTGATTTTCTTCACCGTGACCACATGTAATGTGTCATTTCTAGGCAGAAGAGGAATTTCAGAAAGCACAGAAGGTGTTTGAAGAGTTTAATGTCGACTTACAAGAAGAATTGCCATCCTTATGGTCCAGGTAAAGGTGTTTCCACGCAGGCTTTTTGCATCCCTTGTAGAAGTTCAGGAACACTTAATAGCCTTCCTTCTGTCTTCATTGTGATGATTTGGTGTTGTTGAATGAAAGTGTTCTACGGCCAGTCAGTGGCGCACCTGGTTAAGCGCACACATTACAGTGCGCAAGGACCCAGGTTCAAGCCCCTGGTCCCCACCTGCAGGGGGAAAGCTTCACGAGTAGTGAAGCAGGGCTGCAGGTGTCTGTCTCCCTCCTTCTCTATCTCCCCTCCCCTCTCAATTTCTCTCTGTCTCTATCCAATAATAAATAAATAGATATATATTTGAAAGTGTTCTATCATTGAATTTGTCTAATATTTCCACATGTGATTGACCACTGAACATTTGGAATATGGCTAGTGTGGCCAGCAGCTACCATATTGAGGCACAGTTTTAAACCTCAATATTTTTCTTAAGTAGAAATATATAGCTCAATCACATACACTAGGAGAATCATCCTTTCTCAGGAAATGTGAGAGGAAACTCATTTTCTCTCCTAGCAGAACTTCCCTTTTCCCAGGAGCTCATGGAATCTGCCAGACCTATAATGTTAGCCCCTGTCCTATTACCTTGGATTTCATTCCTATATTGTTCACTAAACCTTCATCTTCTTTTATTTTTCATTGATAACATCTTTATCGATTTAGCATTGATTTACGATCCTGTAAGGTGTTAAGAGTACAGTTCCACACCCGTGTGTGTACAGCTCACCACACCCCAAACCCACAGTTCCTGTACACCACCACACCAAGCAAAATCTCCTACCTATCTTCACATCTTCCTGATCTGTCCCTTTGATAACTATCATGGTTATCTCAGAGTCAAGAGTCATTTTGGTTACTATTATTTTTCCCCAAGCTCATTAGTTTTAATTATCTGCGTTCTCCATAATAAAGGAAACCAACCAGGCAGCGGTTAACTGTCTTGATTGTATGCAGGTGATACGTTGAGGTAGAAAGCAAGAAATAGAAGAATGTGAATTCTTGGCTTTTGTAATTTATCTACTTCCTAATATCCTTTACATAAAGTCTCATAATAAATAAGAAGTGAATGAAATGAATAGGTGACTCACAAAAGGAAAGATGACAAGTGAGCACTAAAAAGAAAAAAGCGTTTAGCCAATTTTTATTAAGAGTATAATTTGAAATACCAGTGAAATTTAGTTTTTTATCTGTCTGATCTACAGACGTTTGATGTAAATTCACATTCACATTGAGAGCCGCTAAGGCGCCAACCCTCATGGGAATGGGACAGCTCGGCACATACCAGCTTCTATTGTCTTTGCTTTTTCCACAGCATTTAGATGCACGAAATTTGTTCCCAGGGAAGCTGTCCCAAAGCTTGACTTCATAGATCTTCACTGGGCTTTTGTTTAGCTCATTGAAAAAATAAGCACATAAAACAATGCCTACCAACAACTTCAGCTACAGGAACCTCCCATAAGCCTCCACCTTCTATTTAAGTCGAATCCTTTCTTTTCCTTCTTCCCTTCCTTTCTCTCTCTCTCTCTCTTTCTTTCTCTCCCTCTTCCTTCCTTCCTTCCTTCCTTCCTTCCTTCCTTCCTTCCTTTCTTTCTTTCTTTCGTCTTTCTTGTACTTTCTTCCCTTTTTTTTTTGTTCACCACCTTGACCATCCAATTAATCCTTCTCTGTGAAATTAATATTACTGCCTCCGGGGTGATTTCCAGAGTTAAATGAGAGAATATACAAAGTTTCTAACCTACCACTCTGTTGGTATTACTGATGATGCAGCCCTACCTCCCTCTGTTTATTGAAATCCCATGCAACAGAAGAAACAGCTTAGACACCACTGCTCTGTTTCTGTTTTGACCTCACTGTTTAAATTACCTGCTCTGTGCAGGCACTTTCTTATTCCCCAACAAAATTATGAAACTCCTGGTTATATAATTATTTCATTTACTAGACTGACTTAAGGCTTCTGGACGATAAGTCCGTATTTTTTCTTTATTGAGATTTTGAAATCTGATTAACCAACCAAGATTTGGGACTTATTTTTGAGGATGTCACTGAAACATGAATGAAATCAAAGTAGAAATTTCTCAGGTGGCTAGAACAGGTGAATTGATGCAGAATTTAAAAGCCTTCTTTTAAGGACAGAGTAACTTACACTGGAGATACTGAGCTGAAATGACACCTGGCAGATAGTTTCACTACTAGTGACCTAAAAACGATGATCGAAGGGATTTTACTCATGTCATGGAAATCTTGTCTCCCCAGAACTTTCTGACTTTGCTGCACAACGTGTCTCAATTATTTTGAGTGACAGCTTGCCTCCTCCCGCCCCCAACAATAGCACCTTAGTATTTCAGTTGAAGAACTTTAATTGACTTGTGGACTTTTTTTTTTTTTTGCCTTTACAAATAAACTTCGGAATCCAAATATATGCTACTCAAACTGGGACATTTATATATTATGAAAATAATAGATATCCTTCTCTTTATCTCAGAACTTCTAAAGGATGCATATCTACACAAACAAATCCTGACATCAGTGATCCCAAGAGCTCTAACTTTGAACAGTAGACTCAGCAACACCTAACATGTTAGAAATGAAAAATTTTAGTCCCCACCTTAGACATACTGATTCAAAAACAAACTTCTAGATAATTCTAATGCATACTAAAATTTGAGACTTACTGACTTAGAGTGTTAACTACACTCTAGGAGAGCTTGAGGTCTGTGACATAAGAATGTTATTTTTATCTTTGTTAATTTTTTTATTGAGGGGTTAATGCTTCGCAGTGCAATAATTGACATATGCACACAATTTCGTTATATAATAGACTTTTCCTTTCCACCTTTCCTCTCTCTCCCCAGAGTACTTTGCTTTGATGCAATACACAAGAATGTTATTTTATTTACTACCAGATATGAAAGACAAGGCATACTTTTGTTAAGTATTTTATTGAGATTAGTATTATTTAAAAGTATTATAGAGAAATGTGTTTCATTGCCATTGAACTAGTTTTTCACATCTTCTGTTTTTAAATTATCTTTCTGAAATTAACAAAATTTAAGCATAAAAAATTTTAATGTAATAAAATGTGAAAATATTTCAAATACTGCCAATAAATATCAATCTTACAGTTGAAAAAACAAAGGCAAGAAATACAGGTTTTTCTGATGGGCTCTTTCATTTTATTTCCTCTTTTTTATCTGTACCTGGTAGACGCGTTGGATTTTATGTCAATACTTTCAAAAATGTCTCTAGCCTTGAGGCCAAGTTTCATAAGGAAATTGCAGTGGTGAGTAGTCATGATTATTTTTACCTATAGATGATAAAGCCAATGAGCATTTATTTTGAAAGGAGATAAAGTGACATGACATGGTGCAAATAACTCATTGTCTTGAATGTTTACTTCAATAGTGTTTTATTATTCTCTCAGTAGTATTTATATTTTTTTGTAGTGCCCACAAGTTCTAGATATCTTCTAGAGATGTTGTTTGAAGGCATATAAAACATTCTGACGTGTTAGCACTTGCTTCCATTTCTGTCTTCTTCATTGTCACTCTCTTATAATCTTTTTTTTTCCTGCCTGCCAGTTCTTACAGGTGGTGTTCAAAATGATAAGTCAGTGTGAGCAAAAACTGGTCTCAAAATTCTGATCAATCAGTAGTTTTGTTGTCACCTTCTATCTTCTTAGTTCAGTTATATCAGCACTTTTATTGTTAACTGTTATTTTCTTAGTTTCACGGGCTGGTTAGATGGCATTTTGAACAGTAAAGTACATGTAAACAATAGGTATAGTTTTTTTGCTTTCTCTTCTAGGGCCTAGTTAATAAAAATAATTCATTATTCTAGTTGATTTGTGAATTGTATCTATCACTGCTCTATTTTTAGCACAGTGCTAGATAGAGATCAAACTCAGAGTCTCACCCATGTACTCTATCTTTGTCTCACCTTCCTAGTGCAAACTTTTAATGTTTTTTTTTTTTTGAGAGAGAGAGAGATAAAAGGAGAGAGAGAAATTGACAGAGCCACAGAGGTGCCCACAGGCAAGCACACAGAGTGTAGAAGACTGTTTCATGATGCATGAAGTTCTACTTGTTTTGTCTTGGCTGCTCTCGTGTGGTCCCATTGATCAAACCCACCACCATCACGTCTTCAAAGCAGACATCTTACCAACTGGATCACATGCAGAATTTAAATCATCCTGAGACCACCTATACTCTCATATGACCCATACTTGTTAAATCAGAAGTTTCTTTCCCTGGGATCATAGTCTGAACTGAATGAGTTGCAGCTAATCGATAAACGGACCTTGATTCCCTAGCTTTGCCACAAACTGTTTGAAGTGATGACAAAATTGGGTGACCAGCATGCAGACAAGGCCTTCACCATTCAAGGAGCTCCCAGGTAGGCCCTCTTTATCAGACTGAGATTCCTGTCTATGCCTGTTTAATGCAGAGCTTATTGAAGTTCCTGCAGTCTATACTAGCCTATATTATTTTAGTCATCTCTCAGCAATTTAAAATGGAGGGAAATTAGTTCCATCCAGAAAATGACACCAAACTTAACTCTCTAATTCCCTTTAACATTCAGTTTTATTTGTGTTCTTTACATCACAATGCATCTCATTGTCACAACAGAAGTGACTACTGGCCTTTCTCTGCTTTCTCTGCTTTCTGTGAAAACTGACAGCCAAGCTATAAAATTACAATACATAATTTCTTGTTGTGCACTTAAAATAGTATTTATTTTGGATTGGACAGAAGTTGAGAGGGGAGAGAGAGAGGGAGAGAGAACTGCAGTACTGTTCCACTGCTCATGAAGCTTCCCCCTTGCAGATGGGTGTTTGAACCTGGGTCCTTGAGTACTGTGATGTGTGCTCTACCAGGTACACCACTGCCTGGCCCCTGTTGTGCACGTGTTTATTTTCTTAATTTGGAAAAAAGGAAATTCTAAAATCCAGGACAGTTAAGGTAGTCCTGATGCTTGTACTTGGTAATAAAATCTTTAGTGAACCCAATTTGGCAGGGAAAAAAAGGAGTAAGTAGGTGAAACCTTACTATTATCTTACCTCCTTATTTACCCTTGCAAAGACTATTTTTTTTTGCACATCATATTTATATATATCAGTCAAAGTCTCAGTGTCATATTTTTTTTGAGTTTCTTTTAAATTTTTTTTAAAAATTATCTTTATTTATTGGATAGAAACAGCCAGAAATAGAGAGGGGGGGAGAGAGAGAGAAAAAAAAAAAAGACACCTGCAGCACTGCGTCACCACTCATGAAGCTTTCCCGCTGCAGGTGGGGACCAGGGGCTTGAACCCCGGTCCTTGTACACTGTAATGTGTGCACTGGACCAAGTGCGCCACCACCTGGCCCCACTGCCAGATTTCTACTTCCTACTAGGTTTGTCTTGTGATTTTGGCTCCCCTTTATTCCCGCCTTCTCTGTCATTATGCATACAAAGAATGCAGCCTAGTAGACCTTTTACTAGAAGACGAAACACCCAGCGTTCGCTTTTATAAATTTTTATTTAGCTTGCTTTGCTTTCCATGAGTATGTCCAGTGAATATTCTTGCTAAAGACCTTATTTAAAAGAAAAAATAGTCAGTAGTCCCACAAGGGACTAAGCAAGCTGTGGTTCATAACCACAATAGAAAGCACTACTCAGCGATCTCCTTTGCTTCATCTCGGCTAGAGCCTCAAGGCATTCTGCTAAGTGAGCTGAGTCAGAAAGAAAAGGGCAAATACCAGGCGACCTCACTTATGAGTGGAACTTAATAAACAAGACCTGAAATGGGAAACACAAAGTGAAACTTGGACTAGGGAAGGTGCTCTGCAGCAAAGCAGAAGACTCTGGGGACTGAGGGGCTGGGAGGGTGTGACAGGGGTCTTGGGGTTTTGATATGCCCCTATGTCAACAACTGGACAGTAAATCACTAACCAGGCAATAAGATGAAGAAAAAAAAAGTCACTAGAAAAAAAGGTACTTTTGCATGAAATGACTTCTAAGGCTGTGTGCAGTCCTGATATTTCATTTCTGCAACTTTATCATAAAACATTACACATATATGTGTGTATATAGCTGTCTATCTTATAATATGTACCTTAAAGCACACATGCTCACATACATGTACCATCATCTCTGTACACTAATGTCTGGACTAGCTAGGGGACCACTATGATTGTTATCCTAAGTGAGTACCAAGTATATCTGTTCTCCCTTTAGGAAAAAAAAAGACCCTGGATCCATACTCCCAGAGAGATAGAGAATGGGAAGGCTATCAGGGGAGGGGATGGGATATGGAGATCGGGTTATGGGAATTGTGCGGAATTGTACCCCTCTTATTCTCTGGTTTTGTTAATGTCTCTTTTTTAAATAAAAAAAATGCCCCTCAAAAAAAAAAACAAACAATACCAAGACACGGTGGTGGTGCACCTAGTTGAGCTCGCCTGTTACAATACACAAGGACCCCACCTGTAGCCCCACCTGCAGGGGGAAAGCTATGTGAGTGGTGAAGCACTGCTGCAGGTGTCTCTCTGTCTCTCTCCCTCTCTGACTCCCCTTTCCTTCTTGATTTCTAGCTGTCTCTGTCCAATAAATCAAGATAATAAGAAATTAAGAGAAATTTTATTAAAAAAGACTGAAAAAAATAATGTCTGAAAGCACACAATTGGGGTAGAGCCAGGTGTCAATATAATTATTGTCCTATGGGGCTAGGGACAAATAAAGAATTACAATAAGAACATCAAAATGCCACCTGGATGTTTTAGAAATGAAACATATGAACATATTCAGGGCTGCTCCCAGAGAGAGAAATGGAAGAAACAGATGCATCGGCAAATTTTGATACAGTTACTTTCAGATTAGATGGGTGAAAGTGATACTACTTAACAAATGTTCATTTCCTTTTCTCATCATTCGTCCACAGAATGAGGTGGTGAGTGCACTCAGTGGGCTATCACTTAGGCATAGCTTGCAGCCGTGCTTCCCAACACAAGTCATGATTGCTGACACAGAGTCCCAATCATGTCAAGTGTCATGTTCTCTCTAGAGGGCCTATTTCCTTGACTCCTTGAATTTATAGACTGTGCTGCTGTATATATGACGGTGTATGTTGAAGGTACAGATCCTTGTTCTATAGTGTAGCGATTCTTAGGGGCTAGGACGTGTCCCCTGTACTCTAGGTTACTGCTTTCGACCTGTTCACAAGCGTGTGGTCTGGTGGCATGAATGTGATGGTTCTCAGTAAATACTATTGTATTTCATCCATAGCTAAATTTGCTTGCACATTTCACAGTGTCCAAGCTGAGTTACTGTTCTACAAAATGGAGCAACCGTTATTGAGCTGATTCCAAATATTATCAGAAAATCTTTCTACAAGATCTTAATTAAAGAGGGACAGGTGGTGGCGCACCTGGTTAAGTTCTCACATTACAGTGCACAAGGACCCAGGTTCAAACCCTTGATCCCCACCTGCAGGGGGAAGTCTTCATGAGTGGTGAAGTAGGGTTGCAGGTGTCTCTCTGTCTCTCTCCCTATCTCCCCCTTCCTCTCAATTTCTCTCTGTCTCTATCCAATAATAAAAAAATGAAAGAAAGAAAACTAAATCTTAATTGAGGGTAGGGGTAATTAGCATAATACTTATGCAAAGAGACTCTCATGTATGAGACTCCAAAGTCCCAGGTTTAATCCTCTGCACCACCAAAAGCCAGAGTTGGTCAATACTCTGGTTAATAATAATAAAAAAAAAACCCTGAAACTAAAAAATAAATATTGACAGTATCTTAAGAATGCCACTTCATATCAGATTGATAGTTTTCAGGTTTTTTTTTTTCTCAGTTGAAACAGCAAGATTCTCGTAAATCAGTAAGAGAATTCAGCTCTGCTAATGTGTGGAGTGATTTGGGGGTTTTAACTTCTTTCTTATCCACTTTCTTCGGAAACAGTACTGCCTGTGTATCATGGGTGTTACTGAGTTTGACACTCACTGAACTGGAAATGGCACCAGGGACCACATTACTACTTAGAATAACTAGAATTAGCCACACCTTTTTGGGTATGGAGATTGCTGGTAAACAAGTACTGCACCTCAGAAGATCTTTGCTTACTGTCTGTGCTCATCCAGTGATTCAGGTCCTCTTCGCCTTGCAAAGACACCGTCACCACCTGAGGAAGCATCACCCCTCCCAAGCCCGACATCTAGTCCCAACCACACCTTGGCACCTGCCTCTCCTGCACCAGTAAGACCTAGGTCACCTTCACAGGTAGGAAGAAAGCGAATGCAGTGGTGGGTAGAAGAGCTTGTGGTGAGGTGACCATACCTGCATGGTGCAGGGGTGCTCAGAGGAGTTTCCAGTTGGGGAGACTGAGAATGAGGCTTTGAGCATTGAGATCTTCCCTAAGGCACTGGTATGTTCTTCGTACTGTTTCCGTATTTTTTCCTCATGCAACATGATTTGGGTATGCAGAGTGTTCCTTCCACAATCTCAGCTTCCTTAGTCTCCCATGCTTATCTGTGCTCATATCCTTTGCTCTCAGAATCCTTTCCTTCAAGGCTCCATTGAATTTTGCCTTCTCAAAGGCACCTTCTTCTGACATGTTTAGGCTACATGAGAGAAAGTATAACCTAGAAACCCATTATCTTTATTTTAAAATTTTATGTATTTATTTCTTACTTTATAGAGACAGAAATTGAAAACGGAGAGGGAGATAGGGAGGGAGAGACAGACAGACAGACACCTGCAGCTCTGCTTCACCACTTGTGAAGCTTTCCCCCTGCAGGTGGGGACCGGGGGCTTGAACCTGGGTCCTTGCACACTATAATATGAGTGCTTAACTAGGTGCGACACTGCCTGGCCCCTACTTTATATTTAAGAGATTTTTTTAAAATTTTATTTATCTATTATTGGATAGAGAGAGAGAAATTGAAAGTGAAGGGGAATTAAAGAGGAAAAGATGCTGAAGCCCTGATTTGCCCCTCAAGAAGCTTTTGCCTGGCAGGTGGGAACCAGGGACTTGAACCCGGATCCTTGTGCACTGTAATGTGTGTGCTTAACCAGGTGCACCACCACCCAACCCCTCTTGATATGTTATTTTACATTTTACAAAATACAGAGTATATTGCTCATCATTATCCACTCAACAAAAGTGGATGGAACAAAATGATTGAAAGAAACAGTAAGGACCAGATGAAGATAAACACAGAGACTTGCCTCCTGATTTTCCTTTCACTAGGCAAAAAAGAGATTCCTGCAGGAAAGCTTGAATTCTTGAGTTTGTTTCAAGCTTTCATGTGTATGGTTGAAAGTATGGTGAAATTTGATAGAAGATATCAGATCTTGGGGTCCGGGCGATAGCACAGCGGGTTAAGCACACATGACGCAAAGCGCAAAGACTGGCCTAAGGATCCCCACCTGCAGGGAAGTCAGTTCACAAGTGGTGAAGCAGGTCTGCAGGTGTCTCTCTTTCTTTCTCTGTCTTCCCCTCCTCTCTCGATTTCTCTCTGTCCTATCCAACAACAGCAAAAGAAATAACATCAATGATAAACAACAACGGCAACAAAAGGGAAAAAATAGCCTCCTGGAGCAGTGGATTCGGAGTGCAGGCACCAAGCCCCAGTGATAACCCTAGAAGCAAAAAAAAAAAAAAAAAAATTACAAAATACTAGAATGAAAAGAGGAATGTATGGTGCTTGCAAGTTGTCACACTGATTTCAGTGAAAAGCTTGCTTGATTTTGTTTTTAAAATTCTAAATTTATTGCTGAAGTGAGAGGTCATTGTAGGTTTATTCAAGAAAAGGTAGTGTCTTAGTTCACACCGAAGGCATATGTACCTGACCCCACAGTCCCTGTGTGCAGCATTTGACAAGCCCACCCCAAGTAGACGGTATTTTTTTATTTTTTGCTTCCAGGGTTATTGCTGGGGCCCAGTGCCTGCACTATGAATCCACTGCTCCTGCGATCATTTTTTTTCTTTTTTTTTATAGGACAGAGGGAAATTGAGAGGGGAGGGGAAGATAGAGAGGGAGAGCGAAAGGTAGACACCTGCATACTTACTTCACCGCGTGTGAAGCAACCCTCCTGCAGGTGGGAAGCGGAGGTAGCTCGAACTGGGCTCTTTGCTTGGGTCCTTATGCTTTGTACTTTGTAAGCTTAACCTGGTGCACTACTGTCCAGCCCCCAAGGAGATGGTATTCTTTACTGAAGCAGGTAGGCTTAGACTAGGTCCTGGAATTGCATGCATCATTTTATACAATTTTGTGCCATGATAATGTTGGCAAAGAAAACATAATTCAAGCTGACACTGAATGCAAAGGTATTATATGAGGATCTGGTTTTCTTAGATGTTGTTTTCCTTAAAGTCCAGTTTGTAAGAGCTTCTCAGTGATTTCAGTCAGGAACTGTGCTCTAATATGCAGATTGGAATGTCAGTCATTGAGCAGTCTGTCAACCTAGGTCATGACGTTTTTCCATGTCTGACACACCATCTTTGACTGAGTTGACTACTGTTTGTGTTGAATGTCATATAGACAAGAAAAGGACCTCCCGTCCCACCTCTGCCTAAAGTCACCCCAACAAAGGAACTGAAGCAAGAGAACATTATCAACTTCTTTGAGGACAACTTTGTTCCAGAAATTAGCGTGACTACACCTTCCCAGGTGAGTGTCTGCCACAGAGATGCCTGTGAAGGTACCGTGGGGGAGGGACTCTCTTGTGTCAACTCTGAAGGAAGTAGCAGAAGTTAGAGACAATATTGTGAGTTCACTTGTCATTTATGCTTGCTTTAACCACTTGGTACTCTGTATAAAACAGTCCCACATCAGACAGGTGAAATATTTGAAAATACATTTTAACTACTACTAGCAGTAGTATATATATTTTGGAGAAAATTATGGAAATATTGACCATGTAGAATGAAGGATTTTAAACAATTACTTAAATTATATCACTCTGTCTTAGCTAATAATATATTGGACTGTCAGAAAAATCATGGCCTAATTCTCTGTTTTTCTTTTTATATATATGTAATTTTTATTTATCGAAAGGAAACACTGACAAAAACCATAGGACAAGAGGGGTACAACTCTACACAATTCCCACCACCAGAACTCCGTATCCCATCCCCTCCCCTGATAGCTTTCCTATTCTTTATCCCTCTGGGAGTATGGACCAAGGAACATTATGGGATGCAGAAGGTGGAAGGTCTGGTTTCTGTAATTGCTTCCCCACAGAAAATGGTCATTGGCAGGTTGATCCATACTCCCAGCCTGTCTCTCTCTTTCCCTGATGGGGCAGGGCTCTGGGGAAGCGGGGCTCCAGGACACATTAGTGGGGTCGTCTGCCCAGGGAAGTCTGGTTGGCATCATGGTTTTTCTATGAAAAATACATCATGACTCTTCTGACAACTTTGTCTTATCTTCTTTTAACTGATGTATTTCCTTAGGTACATATCAATTTGGTACCACAAAATTCAAAGTACATTGTTAATGCCCATTACTTGCAACATTGTTTTTTTTTAAAGAAACGTGTAAATAGAGCATTCTTTTTTATTATTTTGGTGATTTAGTAATGATTAACAGAGGAACGTAGCAAGCCATGTGGAGGCACAGATAGCATTCAGTTCTTTGATACTTCTCCAGCACTTTGGAGAGCATCAATACTTATGAATGCATGCATGTACCTTCAGTTCTTTCTTTCATATCAACTTCTAGTAGAGTACAGGAAAGTGAAATTCAAAGAGGTGAATATTTTTAGTTCTCTTGACCTTGGTTTGCATGATTTGGCAAGGAGAAGCATCAGCATGTCTAAGCTGGCAAAGACATGTAGGTAGCGTGCTCCCCCTTCAGCTGCCCTTGGTACACTGCAGACCCATGCCAGCTGACAACGTGGGTATCCGGCTGCCACATGAATAATCTCCACCTTCATAGTTGCTCCTAAAACCACCAACACAAGGGGGCCAGGCAATGGTACACTCAGTTTAGGGTCCCTAGGTTCAAGCTACTGAATGGTGCAGTAGTGCTGTGGGTGTTTCTCTCTCTCTCTCTCTCTCTCTGTCTCTCTCTCTCTCTGTCTCTCTCTCTGTCTCTCCCTTCCTTCCTGCCTCCCTCCCTCTCTCTTTCTCTTTCCTCTCCCCATTGCACCTTTCTCTCTCAGTCTCTAGTCAGTAAATAATAATTAAAAATTATTTAAAATCATCAGTTTATTTTTTGAGAGAGATTGAAAGACATCACAGCACTGCACCATCATTCACGGACACTGCTTCCCACCACCTGTGTAACCCGTGGTGCTCCCATGTGGTGTTGGGGGCTTGAGGCAGGGCTGTACACACACTCCGGCATGGGCTTTATTGGGTCAACTATTTTTCTGCTTCCTCCTATTTTTGTTTTAAGAAAGTCCAAGTGAAACCACTTCAATATCATTTTTTCCTAGGGTTACTGGGGTCAGAGGTAATATTTACATTTTTCAAAAGGCAGAAATGCAATCCCATAATCATTGAGCACGTCGATGATAATCCTATGGGCATCGGGGCTGGGCGGTGGCACACCCAGTTAAGTGCACATAGTACCGAACACATGCATTCGTGCAAGGACCGGGGTTTGAGCCCCCGCTCCCCACCTGCAGGGGGGACACATCAGAAGTGGCAAAACAGGTCTGCAGGTGTCTTTCTCTCTCCCTCTCTGTCACCCTTCCCCTCTCAGTTTGTCTCTGTTCTATCCAATAAAATGGGGGAAAAGGCTTCCAGGAGCAGTGGAATTGAAGTTCTGGCACTGAGCCTCAGCAATAACCCTGAAGGCAATAATAATAATAACAACCACCCTATGGGCAGCACACTAGTTGTAATCACACTGTTGCTAACAGAAATAGGAATGGTAGAGAGCTTAGATAATAAAACTCAGGAGCGATGCTAGGGCCAAGTTATAATTTGCTATCCCCTTGCCATGTCATTTATCAATACAGACACAATGCTTTTAGCTGTAGTTTTTGTTCTATTCTTTGCACAAGATACTGAATTTGATATGCTCACTGGGGCTTAAAATGTAATTTTACAGCTCCTTTGAAAAGGAGGAATTGCAAGTCTTTCTGTGCATGAAACAGATTTTATCCATGGCTGCACAGATGCTGCCAGGGATACCCAACATCCTCAGTTGCCTTGGCACCAGATTTGAGCATTCCTCTTTCCAAGTCATGCTCTCCCTTAGCATTTGCCAAGAGCTTCGCTTCTCTCTCTTCTCATATCTTGCATCAGTTTTAAAATCAAGAGTGTTTCGGAGTGATCATAACCTTACTCAAGTTGCTTTCACATATCTAAGAACAACCTCTCACTCCTATCACAAACAGCTAATGCAGTCACCTTGAAGCTTTGTGTGTTCAGCCAAAGCCTCTCCCTCTAACAGTTGAGGCCACTCAAGTAGACGAAACGTGATGAGCAGACTGCTTCTGAAGTAAAGAGCGGACTCAAATGTGCTCTTCCCTTTAAAATGTTCTTTATTTATTTACAATTTGGTGGCTCATAGATAAGAGTACTTCATGGTGGAGATAAAGGAATCAAAGCTCTTGGAAAATTACAAATTCCAAGAGAGGCTGCTCAGTACATCTGAAAGCACTACCTTCAGGCGGTATTGGGAAACTTCAAGCCATGGAGGAGGAGAAGAGGCAGAAATCTCTCCAGCTGCAGCCTTTTCCGTGAGAGAACTAGCTGGTAACACCACCTGCTCAGCTTGGCTGATCTTGCAGGACTCTAACTGGGCTGGGGAGGCAAGGAAATGCACTTCTCCAGCAGTGTCCTTAAAGTTGCTTATTTAATTTTATTTTATTTTATTTCATTTTATTTTATTTTGAGACTTAATAATGATTAGCAAGATTGTAAGATACCAAGGGTACAATTTCATACATTTCCCACCACCAGAGTTCCATGTCTCATCCCCTCCATTGAAAACTTCACAGAGGGAAGTTTTTTCCCTTTGGAAGTATGGACCAAAGATCTTTCTGGGGTGCAGAAGGTGGAAGGTCTGGCTTCTGTAATTGCTTCTCCACTGGACATGGACATTGGCAGGTGGATCCACACCCCCAGCCTGTTTCTATCTTTCCTTAGTGGGGTAGGGCTCTAGAGTTGAGACTGAAATTATTTGATACCTAAATTTTATTTCTCCAAGTTGATGTTTTGTTTAAAGAAATAATCTCATGACCCAGGAGGTGGCAGGGTGGATGTAGTGTTGACCTGTAAGCATGAGGTTCGAAGCTCAATTTCTGGCATTACATGTATCAGAGTGATGCTGTGTTCTTTTTTTCTCTCTCTTTCCAAAATAAAATAAAATAAAATAAAAAATAAGTGGTCTGGGAGGTGGCGCAGTGGAAGAAGTGTTGTATTCTCAAGCATGAGGTCCTGAGTTCAATCCCTGGCTGCACATGTATTAGAGTGATGTCTGGTTCTTTCTCTCTCTCCTCCTATCTTCATGAATAAATAAATAAAATCTTTAAAAAATCTTCAAATTAAAAAAGTAAAATAAAATTTAAAAGAAGAAAATTTTATTTGAGCACGCATTACAATGCGTAAGGACCTGGGTTCAAGCCCTCCCCCAGGCCCCTTCGGTAGGAGGAAAGCTTCACAAGTGGTGAAGCAGTGCTGCAGATGTTTCTCTCTCTCATATAGCTATATACCCACCCCTTCTCAATTTCTGGCTATCCCTATCAATAAATAAAGCTAATTAATTAATTTTATTTTATTTTATTTAAGAAAGGAGACATTAATAAACCATATGATAAGAGGCATACAGTTCCAGACAATTTCCACCATCCCATCTCCATATCCCACCCCCTCCCCTGATAGCTTTCCCATTCTCTGTCCCTCTGGGAGCATGGACCCAGGGTCATTGTGGGCTGCAGAAGGTGGAAGGTCTGGCTTCTGTAATTGCTTCCCCGCTGAACATGGACGTTGACTGGTCGGTCCATACTCCCAGTCTGCCTCTCTCTTTCCCTAGTGGGGTGGAGCTCTGGGGAAGCAGGGCTCCAGGACACATTGGTGGGGTCGTCTGTCCAGGGAAGTCTGATCAGCATCCGGAACCTGGTAGCTGAAAAGACAGTTAACATACAAAGCCAAACAAATTGTTGAACAACCATGGAACTAAAGGCTGGAATAGTGCAGATGAAGAGTTGGGGGTATTCCCTGCATGCTCTTGTGTACTTCAGCTTTCAGGTAGATATTTTCCCCTTGTTTATGGGCATATGTGAACATATGGTCTATCTCAGGAGACCTGGACTATATCTGGGTTTGGGGAACTTTGTTGGGGAGTGAAACACCTGGAATGGAATTAATTTTTTAAAGTCAAATTAAAGAACCAAAGATCTCTTTAATGTGAAATTGCTAATGAAATGTCTTTCCAGCTCTGTTATTTCCTTTAAAAAATATTATCTTTATTTATTTATTGGATAGAGACAGTCAGAAATCAAATGGGAAGGGGGAGATAAAGAGGGAGAGAGACACCTACAGCCCTGCTTCACCACTCACAAAGCTTTCCTCCTGCAGGTGGGAACTAGGGGTTGAACCCAGGTCCTTGTGCACTGTAACATGTGTGCTCAACCAGGCGTGCCACACCTGGCCCTTCCATCTCTGTTCTTTGCTACGTAATTTAAGCCTGAGTTAGGACAACTTAAAGTGCACCATATTTTCCTGTGTTATGGTATCTTAATAAATATAAAACTTTAATTTTAATTTCTAGTACTATACACCTTTGTATAGCCTTAGGAAGGCTTTATTCATGTTTGTTATTTGGCTTAATACCTTTCTAATCCAAGAGGGTCAGAGGGTGATAACTAATGCTGAGAGATATTGTTTTCTTTTCCTCTCTTTTAACACACTTCCAGATAAGCACAGTTGATGAAAACAACCATTTGGATGAATAATGAAGTGTGTGGCAACTAAATTTAGAGTGTGGCTACCTCTTTAGACTTAAGGCAGGTGGAGTCAGGCACTAGTTGACAATGGTATTTTCCTTTTAAAATATTAGATTTGTAGAGGAACATCACTGCATTGAGTAGTTTATATGATCCTCTACAGTTCTTGATTTGAGATTTCTGAATGAAGAGAGAGAGATTACTTGAATCTTGAGAACATTCAGATATATCTATCTCATAAGTTCTCTTTGTTGGATAAGCTTGGAACTGTACAAAGGGCAAGAACTGGTACCCGTGCCATGTTCTCTAATGCAGTGGGTTATACTCCATGAGAGTTGGTCCTTTTCTCCTCTCTTTACATTTTCCTTGTGAAGTTGGGGACATATAGACAAGCCACCTAATGGTAAACTACCTACCAAAGTGTATCAAAAATATTAGAAGAGACCGAATGATATTAGAGGGTTATATCATGGTCTGTCTTGAGGTCTTGTCAAATTAAAGTTAATTCGTTTTTTTTTTAACAGAATGAAGTCACTGAAGCAAAGAAAGAGGAGACTTTGTTGGATTTGGACTTTGATCCTTTCAAACCTGAGGTAGCACCTGTTGGTTCTGCGGCAGCAACTCACTCACCCATGTCTCAGGTATCAAGGGACTTTTTCTTCTTTTTTTGAAATGTGAGAATGGCCGTTATTAGTTAATTCATGGTTAAGTGAAATTGGCAGGCTCAGTAAAATAGAAGATCTACTTTCCCTCTCAGGTGATTATGTTATACTGTGTTTGGCAAATTTCTTTCTCTCTCTCTTTCTTTCTTTCTTTCTTCTTTCCTTCCTTCCTTCCTTCCTTCCTTCCTTCCTTCCTTCCTTCCTTCCTTCCTTCCTTCCTTCCTTCCTTCCTTCCTTCTTCCTTCGCCTCCCGGGTTACCACTAGGGCTCGGTGCCTGCACTATGAATCCACTGCTCCTGGAGGCCATCTTTTTTTCACTGTTGTTGCTGCTGTTGTTGTTGGATAGGACAGAGAGAAATGGAGAGAGGAGGGGAAAACAGAGAGGGGGAGAGAAAGATAGACACCTGCAGACCTACTTCACCACCTGTGAAGTGACTCCCCTGCAGGTGGGGAGCCGGGGCTTGAACTGGGTTGTTCGTGTGGGTCCTTGTACTTCGCACGATATGCACTTAACCTGGTACACTACCACCCAGCCCTCTTGGCAAATATTTCTTATGGGAAGAAAGGGCAGGTAATTGGTCTTATCAGTGTAATTTTTTAAAAAATATTTATTTATTTATTTATTCCCTTTTGTTGCCCTTGTTGTTTTATTGTTGTAGTTATTATTGATGTTGTTGGATAGGACAGAGAGAAATGGAGAGAGGAGGGGAAGACAGAGAGGGGGAGAGAAAGACAGACACCTGCAGACCTGCTTCACCGCCTGTGAAGCGACTCCCCTGCAGGTGGGGAGCCGGGGGCTCGAACTGGGATCCTTATGCCGGTCCTTGTGCTTTGCGCCACCTGCGATTAACCCGCTGCGCTACCGCCAGACTCCCATAATTTTTTTTTCTAAATCACTCTACCACACATTCCATTCTTCAGGATTCATCTAACTAAGCATTTTTGTTTTTGTTTTTTTGTTTGTTGGTTTGTTTTTTCCTCCAGGCAAAATTCATTGCTTCTGGAGGCCAGCCATTTTTTTCCATTTTTGTTGTTGTTGGATAGGACAGAGAGAAATTGAGAGAGGGGAAGACATGAATACTGACTCATACTTTTCAGTGTACAAGTCTTACATCTCCTTTGTTGAGTTTATTGCTAAATACTTTAGTAATAATAATATATATAGTAAAACAAAATGATTGTATTTCAGGAATTTTTCTCTCTCAGCAAATTTTTTTCATGCTTAAGATTTGTATATTAACAGAACTTTTTATTTTCTGTTTGCTTTCAGACATTACCCTGGGATCTCTGGACAGTAAGTACATGACAAATTTTGTATTTCCATGTGTATGAGAAAATTCCCTAAAAAAAACTGGAAACCTTGTATTTTATTTCTTTTTGTGATAGAAATAAGACCCTCCCTACCTGCAGGGGAGTTGCTTCATAAGTGGTGAAGAAGGTCTGCAGGTGTCTCTCTTTCTCTCCCCCTCTCTGTCTTCCCCTCCTCTCTCCACTTCTCTCTGTCCTATCCAACAATGACGACATCATCAACAACAACAATAATAACTACAGCAACAATAAAAAAAACAAGGGCAACAAAAGGGAAAATAAATAAAGAAAAAAGAAATGACCCGTACATTTTTTGCATCACATTTTATTCACTGTGTATAATAGCATTTCTTTGGATTTTAATTAGATCAGCCATCACAGAATCTGCTATTTATTTCTTTTTAATATTTTTATTAGTGGTGTAATAATGATTAACAAAATTGTAAGATAACAGGGAGACAGTTCCACACAATTCTACCACCAGAGTTTAGTGACCCATCTCCTCACTGGAAGCTTCCTTACTCTTTATCCCTCTGGGAGTATGGACCAGAATTCTTTATGGTGTGCAGAAGGTGGGGGTGCTTTCTTCTGTAATTGCTTCTCTGCTGGACATGGGCACTGACAGGTGGAACCACACCCCCAGCCTGTTTCTATATTTCCCTAGTGAGGTAGGGCTCTGAAGAGGTGAGGTTCCAGGACATAGTAGCAAGATCATCTGCCCAGGAAAGTCAGGATGGCATCATAGATCCATACATTTTTAATGATAATGTGGTCCCCCTAGACAAACCATCAGCCCTCTGACATTTCCAAGTTTCTGAAATCAATGGTGAGGGAAGAGAGTATGAATGTGATAGGCTCCTGGATGAATATGAATTTGAATATGCATTTCTCAATGCCTCTTTCTATGGATATTGATAAAAATAATGAATGAAAAATATGGATGAGAAGATATAACAGAGTAATCTTCACAAGGAACTATTTTTTCAGTATCTTTAAAGATTTACTTTTTTACTTATGAATTTATATGTGTGTGAGTTTGAGAGAAAGAAAACCAGAACTGAACCCAGGATTTCATGCTTATAAGTCTGTCTGTCTAGCCACTGCACCATCTCAGGCTGCTACTCATTATTGTTTTTAGTGAAGCTTCCTCAATAAGCTTTCAAGTTTTAGAGTCACACAAGTTTTAGAGTATTTAAGTTCAGAATCTACTTTTTTTTATGGCAATATGACTCCGAGAACATTCTAAAACTATCTAAAACCTCAGTTTTTCCCATGCATAAAATCAGACAGTGACACCTCACTTAGCAGATTTTGTTAAGATTGACTGTAGACTATTTCAACTATCGTTGGGTCTAGATCAATAAAAAGGATGAACAGTTGTGGAATTTAAACAGACATAAAAGTATCTTGTGATGGAAGCAACTGTGCTTTGGCATTGGAAGCATCCATCTGGTCTATGGCCATACCACCCTTTCAGCCCGATCTCATCTGATCTAGGGAAGCTAAGTAGGGCGGGTCCTGGCTAGTACTTAGATGGGAAACATCCATCTAGAACCTCATTCCCTGAGAGGAAAATTGCTATATAAAATCACTCTCTTAGAACTCTGATCACGTGGTTTGAAGAACTCAACTTTGTATCTTCTTTTAGTAAGACAGCAAAAGCAAATTTGGCAGATCTAATTACCCATAAGCCTGTCCTACTTTAGTGAAATTGTTAGTCTCTTTCCTTAAACCAGAAAAAAAAAAATTAACTGTTCCTTCCCCTTCCACAGGAGCATATTTAAAATGCAGTCCTTAGACTACTTAGAACCTCTCACACACACACAAAAAAACCTCTCAAAATAAGATTTAAAATCTGTTGAATGAAACTTTTTCTTCCTTTAATTTTAAATGAAGTCACTGCCTCTCCACATGTGTGATTTTATCACTCATAGGCTAATATTTCTCTCGTATTCACAGAGGGAGAGTTAGAGAGGGAGAGAGGCACCACAGTACTGGAGCTTTACCCAGTGCTGTGAAACTCTTATATAATCCTAGGAATCGAATCTGAATCACTTGGTTTTTTTGTTTGTTTGTTTATTGCCTCCAGGGTTATTGCTGGGGCTCGGTGCCTGCACTATGAATCCAGTGGTCCTGGAGGGCACTTTTTTCCTCTTTGTTGCCCTTGTTTTATCATTGGTGTTGTTATTGATGTCATTGTTGTTAGATAGAACAAAGAGAAATGGAGAGAAATGGAAAAGATAGGGAGGGGGAGAGAAAAATAGACACCTGCAGACCTGCCTCACCGCCTGTGAAGCAACTCCCCTGCAGGTGGGGAGCCAGGGGCTCCAACCGGGATCCTTATGCCTGTCCTTGAGCTTTGTGCTGAGTGCATTTAACCCACTGCACTACTTCCCGACCCCACTGAATCACTTGTACATCAAGGCACATACCTTACATGATGAGCTATCTCTCTACTTGGAAAATCTTTTTTAAAGTGATCTGCATTTATTTGTATATTTACAAAAAGCATTACATGAGAGAATGTTTGCATATTTACAAAAAGCGTTCCATGTGTTGATGCTCAGGACATTTGAATTCTAGCTCATACTCTTGTGTTAATCTTGTCAGAAACTAGGAGAACAGTGCCAGCAGTTGGGGAGGTGTGTCAGTGGTAGAGCATAGGGTTGCATGCAAGATGTCAAAAAATATGATCCTGGGCACTGAATATACATCAGTGATGCTCGGTTCTTTTTCATGGTCTCTCATTACTAAATATGTCTTTTTAAAAAGAAAGCATCGCCAACTTTGCTATTCTAATACTTCTTGTATTTTGATATGATGTTATATTATGGGTAGGAAGCTCATCTAGTGCATTTTTCCTTCCATACCTGAAAAGTCCATGTGGATGATAGTGTAAGGGGACCTAGGTTGGGTTTGAAAGTAATTTGCAGATACATATCATGGAGAGAAAAGAGATGAGATACTTTACCCATTTCTCAGCAAATGTCCTATCAAACATTAACTCCACAATCAAGTAAAAAAAGAAAAGAAAGAAAGAAAGAAATATGAAAGATATCCTCCAAAAACAGATAACCCTGCCTATTTCAGAAGATGTATACCCTTAGGAATGGCTAACAATGAATGAGACTGTGAAACAGTAGCTCCCTGGACATAATTGCTTGGATTTTTCAAAGGTGAGACAAGGTTTCTAGTTGGCATCGATATCCTCTAGGTAGTCAGATTTTATAGGTTGAAAGGTTATCTACCATTTCCAAGGCGGAGCAAGTCCTCTAGTTGAAAGGAGATTTGATTCTAATTAGAACATATAATACAATATAATTATGTAATTATTAGTACTTAAATTTTTTTTTCATTGTACTCAGTGTGCTTATTTTAGAGTTTAAAAACTTTGCATTTCATAGTTTGGTAAAACAGAAGTGATGTAATAACCATAAAAATATCCTCGTTGACACTAGAAAATTAAAATGACTTTTTTGTGTTGTAGTATACTATTTTTTTACCAATTTTTTCTTTTTTAAAAAATATTTTTAGGGGGTCGGGCGGTGGCGCAGTGGGTTGAGCGCATGTGGCGCATGTGGCGCAAAGCGCAGGGACCGGCGTAAGGATCCCGGCTCCCCACCTGCAGGGGAGTCGCTTCACAGGCGGTGAAGTAGGTCTGCAGGTGTCTGTCTTTCTCTCCCCTTCTGTGTCTTCCCCTCCTCTCTCCATTTCTCTCTGTCCTATCCAACAACGAATTGCGTCAACAAGGGCAATAATAATAACCACAACGAAGCTACAACAAGGGCAACAAAAGGGGGAAAAAAAATGACCTCCAGGAGTGGTGGATTCATGGTGCAGGCACCGAGCCCAGCAATAACCCTGGAGGAGGAAGGAAAAATAAATAAATAAATAAATAAATTTTTTAAAAAATTTAATATTTATTGATAAATATTTATCAATCAGTAAATATTTGTTTATTTATTAAATTTATTTTTCTTTGTTGCCCTTACTATTTTATTGTTGTAGTCATAGTTGGACAGGACAGAGAGAAATGGAGAGAGGAGGGGAAAACAGAGGGGGGGGAGAGAAAGATAGACACCTGCAGACCTGCTTCACCGCTTGTGAAGTGACTCCCCTGAAGGTGGGGAGCCGGAGGCTCAAACCAGGATCCTTATGCAGGTCCTTGTGCTTTGTGCCAGATGTGCTTAGCCCGCTGTGCTACCGCCCGACTCCCCTGTAGTATACTCTTTTAACAGTACTGAGAAAATTCATTTATATTGAAAAATTCATTAGGAAATTTAATCTCAAATAAAAGCCACACTCCTCTGCAGAATGTTGTGACTATAGTCTTAATGGAATTTTAAAATAGTAGTGAAATTTCTTTTTCTAGCCTTATTATTATTTACTCCTTTTTTTTTAAATTTATACAGACTAGCACTGATTTGGTACAACCGGTAAGTAAATATCCAGAAATTTCTGAATTTTTGGTGATTAATATGCACTACGTTAATGATTTATTACCCAGAAAAAGCTTTTTCCCTTTCACAACTTTGCTAGTCATCGATTAAACGTTGAACTAGTTAATTAAAACACTCTCTAGTTTTCTGTAATCCATGCTACTCTTATGTAAAAGCTTTGTGTTACTCATCAACTCTTACCATAATCTGTTTCATTTTATGGGTTTTTTTTTTTTCCTTTGCTCTTCTGCATACTGTAAAGAATGACTCTTCAAAAAGTCTTTCCCTGTGCAACCTCATCATGGAGCAAACACCACAGAGTGGGTTGGCTGAAGAAATTCAAAGATCTCAAACAGAACTAGATGCATTTGTTTGGGGTCCTGATACTAGTATAGGCAGAGTCAGCCAGGCAATTATCCAAGGTGGGTCCCGGGAAGATTCTGCATGCCTCCCTGAAGCAGAGCAAGACAATGAATTTCCAACCAGACATCTTCCTTGTACTGACTTGCACACCATAACTAAGCAGGGTGAGCCTGTCCTGGGGGCAACCTCTCCCTTCGGGAATGAACGCTCTGCAAAGTCTGTGCCTGAGACTGAATGCGTGGGTGCTGCTTGCCTAGTCATGGAGCAGCCGGATGACGTGCCTGACACAGAGATGCCAGCCGTGGAAACTGGTAGCCTGGTAAAAGAAAGTCAACAAGATGCTAAAAAGTCAGAAGAGGAGAAGAAACAGAAGACCGAAGAGTCTATGTGGGCAGGTGTGGAGACGTGTCAAAAGGTAGACACTAGGGCTGCTGCTCTCAAGTCACTAGAAGGGCTGGAGGAGTTTGCAGAGACGGTGTGTGACAGTACAGGAAAGGAGGAAGCAGATCTTAAGACTGTGGGAGAACAAAACCAGGAAGTAGAAATCAATGAAGGGGAAATCAGGAAAGATCTAAAAGACAGATGTATGAAGAGTATAAATACCAATAAGTATTTTGAGAAGACATATATATTAGAAAAAGACATGGAAAGAGTAGATCAATTTAGTGATGAAAAGCAAGGATTAAAGGATAATATTCAAGTAGCAATAAATAACTGTGAAATTTTAGAACCTAGAACTAAATATGCCAACTACACAGGTACTTCCTATCTGCTTCATATTGACTCTGTATCTAAGCCTGAAGATACCAACTTTGAGAGATGGAATTTACCTAGACAGGATGTAAGGACAAAGTTAATAGACCTACCTAACCAAAGTATATTCTATCACTCAACACTGGGCAGTGCACATGCTGAAGAAATCCAGTGTGAGGCTGTGCTAAGTGAGTTTATAGGGGACAGAGATGAAAATCAGTCTGCTGCTTTACCATTAACACATGACATGGCAGCGCCAGCTGGCACAGACCTTAATTTTCATCCAGGAGCAAATATAAACAGAGATAGTCTGTGTGTGTGTAAGGCAGAACATGCATTACTAGATGGGTCTGGAAGTACAGTGGCCGGAAACTCTAGTCATAACATTTACTTGCCAATCATTACAGAAACAGGCTCTTGTGAAACAGTTGCAGGTCAAATTTGGCAGCCAAGCTTGGCTGCAAAAGCAAGTGAGAGTTATTTAATGGAATTCTCTGGTATGCCAGATTACCAAGCAAGTGCATTTACCACTTGGCCTGATTCTGTTAACCATTGTCCTATGGAAAGTCTGAGTGACTGCTGGGAACATATACCTACAGTTGAAAGTAAGAAACGGCTAAAAGTAGACTTACCAGTAGATACATGCACAGAGAAAGCGATTGCTGGTTTCTGGGAGCTAGAGACAGAGACGGGTAGATCAGTGATACCAGGGACCTCCCAGAATGATAGCACCAAAAGTTCCTCTAGACCCCAAGACAATGACATCAACAACTCAGATTTATCTGAAGATGAAATTGCTAACCAAAGATATGGATTGTTGTACCAAGAACTAGATGCTGATAAAGAAGAGGTACTTACCCCAAATTGTAGTATAGACTAGCCAAAGACTTCTATAGGTCCTGTTTTTCCTCATGTTTCCCTTCTACGTCCGTTTCCATCATTGACTTCTCAAGCCTGCCTCCTCTCTGTGACAGATTCTCATGCACCTTTTGAAATCTGTGCTAAGCAAACTCAAATAGGTTGACAAAAGAACAGCTATGCACATACTTGTACACACACACACAGCAATATTGTTGTTCTGAGGACTAATGAGAACCCATTTTGTCTTAACATTTCACTATATGTTCTTCCTACTTTCTTTTTTTTTAAGGCTTTAAAAACATTTATTATTATTATTTTTTTTAACTTTAGTTGATTAAAAAATATTTATAAAATGAAAATATTGACAAGACCATAGGATAAGAGGGTAAAGTTCCACACAGTTCCCACCACCAGAGCTCCATATCCCATCTCCTTCCTTGAAAGCTTTCCTATTCTTTATCTCTCTGGGAGTATAGACCCAGTATCGTTATGAAGTACAGAAGGTGGAAGGTCAGGCTTCTGTAGTTGCTTCCCCATTGAACATGGGCATTGGAAGGTTGATTCATACACCCAGCCTGTCTCTCTCTTTCCCTAGTGGGGCAGAGCTCTGGGGAAGAGGGGCTCTAGGATACATAGGTAGAGTCGTCTGCCCAGGGAAGTCCAGTTGGCATCATGGGTTGGCATCATGGAAGCATCTGAAACCTGGCGGCTGAAAAAGAGTTAAGATATAAAGCCAAACAAATTATTGACTAATAATGAACCTAAAGCCAAGAATATTGCAGGTGAAGATTTGGGGTCTCCATTTTGGAAAAAGCTAGTAGGTCTATTTTAGTTGTATATTCCAAGGGGCCCATGATTTTAATAGTTTTTGCTTGAGCCTGACATCTGATATACAGGTGGACCCAAGTTATTGTCTGGGGAGATGGTATCATAGTTGGAAAAAGGACTAGAAAGCTGGATCAGGGAAGAGAGTAGCTCCCGAATATGGGAAAAGTGTATAAATATTGTTGACTGTAAACCCCATTGATTTGATCTGGGGCCTATAATTAATGAGAGATACACAAAAATGAATACATAGATAGATAAGCGTAGAGCACTGCTCAACCCTGACTTATGGTGAGTCCAAGGTTCGGCCCTGGGACCTTGAAGCCTCAGGCATGAAAGTCTTTTGCATAACCATTATGCTGTCTTCCCAGCCCATAATGGTCTAGTTTATTTTCTTCTTTCTTTCTCCTCCTCCTCTTCCTTCTCCTTCTCCTTTACTGCTTCCTCTTCCTCTTCTTCCTCCACTTCCTCCTTCTCCTGTTGCTCCTCCTCTATTCCTCCTACTTTCATTTTTGCTAAAATATAGAAGAATTAACGTTCTGTTATGAGGTGATTCCACCTCACTGAGATTCCACCTCACATTGTAAGTTTCTAAGTTGCTCTGTTAAAACTATAGGATTGCATAACAGTTGTTCACCAAAGTGTTGTGCTTCAGAAACACTGCAAACACTAGATTCTCTCAGTGACCTAAAAAATAATAATAAAAAAACAACTACTTAGTCTCTCCGGGCTCTTTTCTTGATTCATCTTCTCTTAATAAAGAGAATGGAGGTTTTGGTTTGCACTGAGCTACACACAGTCATCATAAAAGTAGTCTCTTTTTGTCAACCTATTTAAAATAGTGCAGTGTGGCATTTTCCATTTCCTAAGCACTCCATGCACACCACCTGTTGTGTTATTCTGTGGTGGTCTCTCCAACTTGTCTAATGGACATTTAATGATCCTACAAAAAGTGATAAAAATAATATACTCTAATTTCTATTTCTGTGTAGGCATCCGGTGGATCATTTAATGGATTCACACAGGTAAGAAATTAATTGGGGCAAGGCAATGGTGCACTGGGTTAAGTGCACATAGTACGAAGCTTAAGACGACTCATGCAAGGATCCCTGCTCAAGTCCCAGGCTCCCCACCTGCAGGGCGGTCATTTCACAAGCAGTAAAGCAGGTCTGCAGGTGTCTGTCTTTCTCTGTCCCTCTCTGTCTCCTTCTCCTCTCTCAGTTTCTCTCTGTCCTATAAAAAAAAAAATCAAAAAGATGGTCACAGGAGCAGTAGATTTGTAGTGCAAGCACTGAACCCCAGCGATAACCCTAGAGGCAAAAAAAAAAAAGGGAAGGAAGGGAGAAAGAAAGAAGGAAAAAAAGAAAGGAAGAGGGAAATTAGTTGATGGATAAACACATCAGTAGAGAATGTTGCAATAGAGAAAATATGGCTAGGTCTGTGTTCCACTGATAAAGCACATTGAGGATATCAGCACAAACTGAAGTAGGAATTATCAAGAGGTAGGTTCAATTTCAAATAAAAATGAAAATATTTTTGAGGAAGAATTCTTGAGGTAATTTCATTTTTAATCCTGTGACCTTATGCTAACTTCTAGTCACACTGAGATACTCATTTCCCGAGGGGGCTCACTGTATCCCATTGAAACCCATAATTATGAGATTGCCAAGGTAGTAAGAACTACTGATTTATTAATTGATATAAATTTCTTATCAAGGTAATAGGAATTAACAATTTATTAATTTATATCAATGTATGAATTATCAAGGTAGTAATTTTCATTTCATGCCTCAGTCTCAAGTAAATAAAGTAAATATTTAGAAATTCCCAGTTTAAAATTATGATTAAGTACCATTATTAAAATTATTATTACTTAGTTTGGATTATGGGCGTAACAGAGGTAACTTTCTGTGTTTAATCAGGTTTAAGTAAAAGTTGCTGATTCTTCTTTACTGTTGGAAAGTCCCTGACTTCAGTTTCATTGACACTGTTTTTCTCTTGAACTTTTCAGATTGGCTAAGAAAGACTTCTCACCTCACTTCTCTGGAAATAGCTTATAAGTCTAACTACCAGTATGGGGAAATTTTTTTTTCTTAGCAATTTCTGTGTCTTTAGATTCCCTACAGGTTAATTTTTTAGATCAATGAGTATATTATATGAAAGCATGAAGTTGTGACTCAGAGTTAGCCACAGAAGCCATGCTTAGATGATACAGTGAAACTGAATTTCTAACAGCTAGAAAGTCAAATAGAGAAGGTCCCTAGGACGACTAAGTTCTAATTCACCCTAGGTGTCCAGAAAAGAAGTTGTTGACTAAAAATGACCTTAAAAAGCACTGCTCATCATTTAACCACTTTCACTGTTATTGTGTTGTGTTGTATTGTTTTCTCAGATGTATACTTACATGAACCACTGTGACAAAGTACTTAACGATTTTTTTTTTGTTAAAACTTTATATCGTTGACAAGGTTGATGGAAACCAATTCATGTATGTTTGTTGTTGTTGTTGTGTGTATTTTGCAGATTACCTTGATCTTTATTAATTTATCCATTTCTGTTTCCTCCCCAATTTTCAGCCACAGGACACTTCATTATTCACCATGCAGACAGACCAGATCTCTAATCTGGTAGGTAAATTTGAGTTTGTGCATTTGGAAATTTGTGATTTAACCTTGACTATTTTAAAATTAATCATTATGGGCTATTTGGAACTTGAATATCTAGTGTGTAGCCTCTAGTGCAACTTATCTAGAACAGAGGAAAGAAAGCTTCAGGAAATCTTAAGCGTGACTTTGAATATGGTTACTTTTTTATGTATGTCCACACTGATCCCAAGGAACTGGGAGATACACAGTTACATTTCATGAGACTTAGGTGCAAGTGATCTCAGGACTGATCCTGGATACCTCCAGTAGCCAGAGCTGAGTAGTGTTCTGGTTAAAAACAAAACAAAACACGGACTTGCAGAGGTGGGATTACAGAGCAGCAGCAGCTGTGTTTCTCTCCTCTCCTCTCCTGGGTCAACTAGGAATACCAGAGGAGCTCATCTGGGACCGCAACAAGACAGGACTAGAACCGCTTCAGGAACCCACCAAATCACCGGTGAGTGCAGACACGTGTGGCTCGTGGACAGAGAGGAGCCTAGGGAGAGATTAAGTGGCTGGTAACAGTCCGGCAGTTTACCAGTTGAGACGCCACCTCCAGTCTATTTGACCAACAAAAAGATGGTTGAAGGGAGGGGAGGACTTCCCTAGGACTCACCAAATGCAACTGTGAATCTCCATTGCTACTGTCGGAATCTGGAGCAGCAGCAGGGAGGCCCTGTTCTGACACCAGAGGACAGAGAACTAACTAATTAGGGAACTCAGGAGATCTCTACCTTGGTGGCCTAGCAGTGGGGCTGTAAGAGTCTCTTTGCATAACCATTGAATTATCTCTGCCCCACCCTGCTTTATCTCTTGGTCAGGAGTCAGTGATTAAGCTAAGAAGCCTACTTATAGTTCAAAAGCCCTCAGGCTCCCATAACCTACAGGGAAGAAAAAGAAGAAAAGAGGCTTTTAAGCCACTGTGCTCCAACTCAGGGATTAAAATAATATTGAAACAACTGTCAATTTCCACAACTATGAATCCTTTAATTACCTTACTTAGACACAATCCAGGCAAGAGTGATCAGTAATTTGAAGAGTACTGAGAGAGGGACCTCATAACATATTATATAAAATGGTTAAACCAACAAGAAGAAATATTAGAGAAATGAACCAAGACAAGAGTCCAGCTAACAGTCCCTCAAAGGTTGAAGCACAAAATAATGAGGTCAACATCCAAACACTAGTTATGGAAATAAAAGAAAGACCAAAATCCGCATGTCATATCAATAGATGCAGAGAAAGCCTTTGACAAAATACAACATCCCTTTATGATCAAAACACTACAAAAAATGGGAATAGATGGAAAATTCCTCAAGATAGTGGAGTCTATATATAGCAAACCTAAAGCCAATATCATACTCAATGGTGAAAAACTGGAAGCAATTCCCCTCAGATCAGGTACTAGACAAGGCTGCCCACTATCACCATTACTATTTAACATACTGTTGGAAGTTCTTGCCATAGCAATCAGGCAGGAGCAAGGAATTAAAGGCATACAGATTGGAAGAGAAGAATGCAAACTCTTGGTATTTGCAGAGGACATGATAGTATATATAGAAAAACCTAAAGAATCCAGCAAGAAGCCTTTGGAAATCATCAAGCAATACAGTAATGTGTCAGGTTATAAAATTAACATTCAAAAGTCAGTAGCATTCCTCTATGCAAACACTAAGTTAGAAGAAGTTGAAACCCAGAAATCAATTCCTTTTACTATAGCAACAAAAACAATAAAATATCTAGGAGTAAACCTAACCAAAGAAATGAGAGACTTGTATACTGAAAATTATGAGTCACTACTCAAGGAAATTGAAAAAGACACAAAGAAGTGGAAAGATATTCCATGTTCATGGGTTGGAAAAGTTAAAATCATCAAAATGAATATATTAACCAGAGCCATCTACAAATCTTCAATGAAACAAATACAATTACAAAGAAGACTAAGGCAAGCATAAACCTATGGGACTACATCAAATTAAAAAGCTTCTGCACAGCAAAAGAAACCACCACCCAAACCAAGAGACCCCTCACAGAATGGGAGAAGATCTTTACATGCCATACATCAGACAAGAGGCTAATGACCAAAATATATAAAGTGCTTGTCAAACTCAACAACAAAAAACCAAATAACCCCATCCAAAAATGGGGGGAAGACATGGACAGAATATTCACTACAGAAGAGATCCAAAAGGCTGAGAAACACATGAAAAAATGCTCCAAGTCTTTGATTGTCAAAGAAATACAAATAAAGACAACAATGAGATATCACTTTACTTCTGTGAGAATGTCATACATCAGAAAAGGTAACAGCAGCAAATGCTGGAGAGGGTGTGGGGTCAAAGGAACCCTCCTACACTGCTGGTGGGAATGTCAATTGGTCCAACCTCTGTGGAGAACAGTCTGGAGAACTCTCAGAAGGCTAGAAATGGACCTACCCTATGATCCTGCAATTCCTCTCCTGGGGATATATCCTAAGGAACCCAACACACCCAACCAAAAAGATCTGTGTACACATATGTTCTTAGCAGCACAATCTGTAATAGCCAAAACCTGGAAGCAACTCAGGTGTCCAATAACAGATGAGTGGCTGAGCAAGTTGTGGTATATATACACAGTGGAATACTACTCAGCTATAAAAATTGGTAACTTCACCATTTTCAGGAGATCTTGGATGGACCTTGAAAAATTCATGTTAAGTGAAATAAGTCAGAAACTGAAGGATGAATATGGGATGATCTCATTGTCAGGCAGAAGTTGAAAAACAAGATCAAAAGAGAAAACACAAGTAGAACCTGAATTGGAATTGGCGTATTGCACCAAAGTAGAAGAATCTGGGGTGGGTAGGTGGCGAGAATACAGATCCAAGAAGGATGACAGAGGACCTAGTGGGGGTTGTATTGTTATACTGAAAACTGGGAAATGTAATTCATGTACAAACTATTGTGTTTACTGTTAAATGTAAAACATTAATTCTCCAGTAAAGAAATAAAAAAAAAACCCACAAAAACAATAGCAACAACAACAAAACACGATGACCTATATACCCACCAAAGCCTCAGAATTATGGGCTTCAATGGAATACAGAAAGCCTGTTTGGGAGATAAATATCTCAGTGTAACTAGAATTCAGGGTAAGGTCACACGATAAAAAATGAAATTACCTCAAGAATTCACCCACAAAAATAGATTTTTGTTTTTATTTAAAACCAAAAGCTACCTCACTTCTCATCACATGCTTTTGTATTATGAATTATAAAAATAAGTCATTTCATTCTACTTTACTGCCAAGTGAAATGACAGAAAAATCTTAGGTAGAGACTGAGTGGGAAGAAGGAATTACTGTTAGTACTAGTAGTAGATCCGTAATGTTGAAGTTAGTCATGGGAAAACTTTTAAATATCCACTTCCTAGTAAAATTAAATGAAGACATCCTGAGTGATGTGGACGTATCGGTAATACACGATGGAAGGCTGTGTGTGACTAAGAAAGATGTTTGAGCTCACTGCCTTTCACTTTACAAGTTTGGAATTAGGCTGTTACATAGGATAAATTTATAGATGATTCCACTTTTTTTTCCCATTATCACTGAGGTTTTGCTGCTATAGGCTAACTTTTTTTTTTTTTTTGCCTCTAGGATTATTGCTGGGGCTCAGTGCCTGCACCAGCAATCCACTACTCCTGGAAGCTATTATTTTTCCTTTTTGTTGCCCTTGTTGTTTTATCATTGCTGCGGTAATTATTATTGTTGTTATCGATGTAGTTGTTGGATAGGACAGAGAGAAATGGAGAGAGGAGGGGAAGAAGGGAAGACAGAGGAGGAGAGAAAGACAGATACCTGTAGACCTGCTTCATTGCTTGTGAAGCGACTCCGCTGCAGGTGGGGATCTGGGTCCTCGAACGGGGATCCTTACACCGGTCCTTGTGCTTCTCATCATGTGTGCTAACCCGCTGCAAAACACCCGACCCCCTATAGGCTACCTTTTAAAGGTAGGTAGGTAGGTAGGTAGGTAGGTAGGTAGGTAGGTAGGTAGGTAGATAGATAGATAGATAGATAGATAGATAGATAGATAGATAGATAGATAGGCAGGCAGGCAGGCAGGCAGGCAGAAACATTATAGCATGGAAATTCCCCGGTATAGTAATACTGCTTTTTGTCTTACCAGGGGCTCAAGCTTGGGTCATACACATGGCAAAGCAGGGACTCCCCCAAAACATCACTCTGGCATATGCAGAGCTGAGGACTGAAAGTGGAACCTTACACTCATATTTGTGCTCTCCCTCCTCCCAGCCCTCACTTTTAATTAAAGAGATTAGTAAGAAGTTTGTCTTAACAATGTGTAAGGCATTTTTCAAACATCAGTGTGTTTATAATACATTGTCTTTGGGTAGATCATATAAAAGGTGGAGTCTTTGTGACCTGAAAATAAAGATTTTTAAAGTTTGAAATTCAAACTACATAGGTGTCAAGAATGGAGCCAAGGCGGGTTGATGGTGTATCTGGTTGAGTGCGCATGTGCAAGGACCCAGGTTCGAGCACCTGGTCCCCACCTGAAAGGGGAACACAGGGCTGCAGGTGTCTAACTGTCTCTCTCCCTCTCTATCACCCCCTTCCCCCTTGATTTCTGGCTGTCTCTATACAACAAATAAAGATAATTCCAAAAATAATTAAAAAATAGAAAAGAATGGAGCCAGAGAGGCTCATATGCCACCTTTGCTGGAGATGCTGATTCTGGGTGATAGAGTAAGAGACATAATGGTACAGAAGGAAGAAATACATAAGTATCAGTTGTGATTGAGCTAAGAAAAAATTGATATAAAAGGGAAGACAATAGATCCTAATGAGGGTGGGGTAGATAACATAAAGGTCATGCAAAGACAGTCTCATGCCTGAGGCTACATAGTCCCAGGTTCAATCCTCCACACCACCATAATCCAGAACTGAGCAGTGCACTGGTAAACAAACAAACAAACAAAAACACTCACTCCTCCTACTCTGATGCAGAAGATCCAGTCATAGATTCAATTTTTTTTTTTTTTGCTTGGTTGGTTTCTTCTCTCTCTCTCTCTCTCTCTCTCTCTCTCTGTAAAAGTTCTCCTGTTGTGGTGAAGTACAGCTATGACAAAACAAACAAATATATCAAACAAAAAATAAATCCTTTCCAATCTGCCAGCCATTCTTAGGGTTCAGAAGTGCCTCCACAGCGAAGTTTGCAGTTCTCACTAAATCAGCTCAAGTCAGGTGGGAGAAACAAGGCTTAAAGACAAAGCTCTACTTGAGTGTGCCTACACTCTTAACCCAGATGTCCTAACACATCCACTTTTTCTATATATCCACCTGCCTCTCCTCTTAGCACAGAGAATACAAGAAAGTGGGAAGCAAGGCTTTTATTCTAAGTGAGAAGTTTTACTTTTGAATCTCTAAGTTAAGCCAGCAGTGACGAGAGAACCTGACACTCCTCTGAATGAGATGGGGCTACTGTAGCCAGCAGTAGAAGACCACCACGTTTTGTTCCTGTGCTGCCAAATAGGTGGGACTTGATACCTGCTCATTTGCAATGCCTGTCAAGGAAGGCATCCAGGAGGAAAAAGAAATGTTGAAGCAGGCCACAATTCTCACAGGAATATTTTTCATCTTTCTACAAGATGTTCTTTACAATTCACCTCACATTTTCTTTCCATGATGACAAAATATTGACAATTTTCCATTGTCTCAGAAGGAATAGAAAGATGGTTTTTGCAAATTTGAGTGGCTTGTTTTAGGCATAGTCATGCCCTGTTTCACCGTAGTCACCTATTAAGTTCTAGTTTTCTCTCTAGAGTTTAAGTTACTAAGTTGCAATGTTGTGTTATCCTAGTTGGTACAATATTATATCGTAAGAAAAACTGCTGTACTCAGGGGACTCACCGGTCCTATCTGCTGGCATGCTGTACTTTGTGATCCCCAGTTTCAGGAAGCACACACGATTTGACTCACTGAGGATATTCCCCTCCTTAGTTTTGCTTTTCTACAATTTAAAAAGTTCTTCCTACTTATAAGAAAGTCCAGATAAGATGCACAATTTTTTTTGCACTTGTACAGATGACCTGACCAATGTCTTTTTTAAAAAAAGTTATTTATAAAAAGGAAACATTGACTAAACCATAGGATAAGAGGGGTACAACTCCACACAATTCCCATTACTAGAACTCTGTATCCCATCCCCTCCCCTGACAGCTTTCCTGTTCTTTAACCCTCTGGGAGTAGGGACCAATGTCTTCTAGAACTTCATCTCTCCTAAGTCCTACCCCACTGTGGAAAGATAGACACAGACTGGGGTTATAGATCCACCTGCCAACACCATGTACAGCAGAGAAGCCAGAAGCCAGACCTTCCACCTTCTGCACCCAATAAAGAATTTTTTGGTCTATACTCCCAGAGAGATAAAGAATAGGGAAGCTTCCAGTGGAGGGGATGGGAAACGAAACTCTGGTGGTAAGAACTGTGTGTAATGGTACCCCACAACCTTGTTAATTGCTATTAAATCACTAATAATTTTTTTAAATCATACTTAAATTTAATGTAAAATAACATGTATAGGGGGGCAGGTGGTCGTGTACTTGGTTAAGCGCACATGTTGCAATGCACAAGGACCCAGGTTCAAGCCCCCCAGCCCCCACCTGCAGGAGGAAAGCTTTGCAAATGGTGAAGCAGGGATGCAGGGGTCTCTCTGTCTCTCTCTCTCTCTCTCTCTTGTTCTTCCCTTCCCCTCCCCTCTCGATTTCTGGCTGACTCTATCCAATAAATAAATAAATAAAGGATAATTAAAAATTTAAATCATATATATTTAAAACTATATGTATGCATATGATATAAAATCCTATGTAAATCATATTTATATATGGTTGTGAATTGAAAAATATATACGCACACTTGAGTTATTTTGAAAGTCTTAGGACTCTTCATCTGACTTTTGCCTTTCTCCACCACATATGCTCATTTCACAGGGATCAGCGATCTGCTGGAAGATTTCCTGGTGCTTTGTCAAATTGCCCCTTTTGTCCTTCATGGTGTCGCTCATTTGAGAACATGCTCTCAGAGCAAATCACCTTGACTTCCACAATGGGAAGATCATACCCTGAGAGCTTACAGACTCTGTTTGCTGCCATGAAAGCTTCTTCTATCATGAGCATAATTCTTTTGGAAGAATAAAGTGTAATCTTTTCCCATAAAGGACTCCTGAGAGTATATTAGAGCAAATTTTATCTCATTCTTTCCTTAAAATTGGGTCAGACTGTCTCTTAAAAGTTGTCGAGGCCCATAAAAATAACAAGTCTCTGCACACTTATCTACCAAATTGTCCTTTAATTTTATTATGTCTTTTGAAGAGAAGGGCTGAGTGATCTTAGCATACATCACAAGGGAGGATTTGGTGGGGGCACAAAGCATATGTTTTGTATATTTATCCACTACTAAAGTAGTTATCATTCACTTTCTATGTGCTCATTTTACTTCTCCATCAGTTCTATGCAGAACTGGTCATGTATGTTGCCTTTGGATGTACAGAACTGGAAGTGGATTTTTTGTTTGTTTGTTTGCTTGTTTGTTTGTTTATGGTGAGTCTGGCAGAGAATTATTTTTCTGGAGAATTAATTGCATAGGGCCAGGCAGTGGTGCACCTAGCTAAGCACTCACATTACAGTGTGCAAGGACCTGGGTTCAAGCCCCTGTCCCCACCTGCAGGGGGAAAGCTTTGCACGCGGTGAAGCAGAGCTGCAGGTGTCTGTCTGTCCCTTTCCCTCTCTGTTGTCTCCTCCCCTCTTAATTTCTCCCTGTCTCTATCCAATAATAAATAAATAAATAGAGAGAATTAGTCTTCTTGCTTCTCTAGGGAAATACTTAAAAATGGTTATAGCATTAATATAAAAGACTCTTTTTTAAATCTTTATTTATTCCATGTAGTTGCCCTTGTTGTTTTATTGTTGTAGTTATTGTTGTTGTTATTGATGCCGTTGTTGTTGGATAGGACAGAGAGAAATGGAAAGAGGAGGGGAAGACAGAGAGGGGAAGAGAAAGACACCTGCAGACCTGCTTCACCACCTGTGAAGCGACTCCCCTGCAGGTGGGGAGCTGGGGGCTCAAACTGGGATCCTCACACTGGTCCTTGTGCTTCACACCATGTGCACTTAACCCACTGCGCTACCGCCAGACTCCCAGAAGACTCTTAAGATGCCATTTAGTTGATATTCACTTAGTAATCATATTAAATACGTGTGCCTTGCCGGTCTAGCGTCGCAGGTGGGAGAGAGACGACCAGGGACTCATGGCTGAGCTGGGAACGCAGTTCAATCTTTATTGATGAGTGGGGATGCACTTCAACAATCTAATCTCTATTCATTAGAAAATACTGTCCTGTATATCTCCTGAGGCGGAGTTGTCAAGAAGAGGAAGTACGTAGAATAGGGGGTGGGGAGAAGGAAAAAGCACGGGAACCAGTGGGGATTGAACCAACGAAAACAATGATGATGTAAATAGACCACAGCGTTAAGCAATAAAAGCAGACAGAAGGTCTTATAAGCAGAATTTAGAAGCATACCAACAGTACCTTTTATCCTTTTTTTTTTTTTTAGTCTATCAGGGCCTTGCATCCACACTATTCTACTGCTACTGATTTTCATTCTTGTAAGAGGATGAGAGAGAGAGAAAGAGAATGAGCTTCCCCTGACTCTGTGTGGTACTCCCGTGTGGTGCTGGTGGCTTGAACCTGGGTCCTCACATGTGGTAAAATGTGTGTGTTACCTAGTGAGCTTTTCTTACAGCCCCATGTATTTATTTGTATTAGTGAAAAATGTAAAAATGGGGGTGTTTTCAGTTGTCATGGCTGCTTGTACAGGCTATGGAATTTAAAATGTATTTATTCAGGGATTAATGGTTATAGTCGACAGTAAAATATAATAGTCTGTACATGTGTAACATTTCCCAGTTTTCCACATAGTAATTCAGCCCCCATAAGGTCCTCCTCTGCCATCATGTCCCAGGACCTGAACCCTCCCCACAACCCCAGAGTCTTTTACTTTGGTGCAATACACCATGGCTATGCTAGAAATGGACCTACCCTATGACCCTACAATTCCTCTCCTGGGGATATATCCTAAGGAACCCAACACACCCATCCAAAAACATTTGCGTATCCCCATGTTAGCAGCAGCACAATTTGTAATAGCCAAAACCTCGAAGCAACCCAGGTGTCCAACAACAGATGAGTGGCTGAGCAAGTTGTGGTCTATATACACAATGGAATACTACTCAGCTGTAAAAATGGTGATTTCACCATTTTCAGCCCATCTTAGATGGAGCTTGAAGAAATCTTAAGTGAAATAAGTCAGAAAGAAAAGGATGAATATGGGACGATGTCATTCACAGGCAGAAGTTGAAAAACAGGATCAGAAGAGAAAACACAAAGCAGAACCTGGACTGGATTTTATTGCACCAAAGTGAAAAACTGTGAGGTGGGTGGTGGTGGGGGGGAGAGTACAGGTCCTGGAACCGGATGGCAGAGGACCTAGTGGAGGTTGTATTGTTATGTGGAAAACTGAGAAATATTATGCATCTACAAACTATTGTATTTACTGGTGACTGTAAAACATTAATCCCCCAATAAAGGATAAAAAAATGAAAGAAAAAAAGTGCTGCAGTGGATAAAGTGCTAGGCTTGCAAACATGAGGTCCCGAGTTCAATCCAAGTCATTGCTTTTGCCACAGTGATGCTCTGGTTCTCTCTCTTTCCTCTTTCTTATTAATAAATAAGTTAATAAATAAACAAAAAAGATTTATTTTTAAAGAGAGGAAGAACCCCTTTGTAGTGTCTTTCAGTTCCAGGAACATCTTGGTGTGAGCCTTTGAACCAGCATAGTATACTGAATGAAGCTTATTTGTCTATAGGATGGAGAAGATAGTCTCAAGTTGTGTAGTTGACTTCGGTGGTATCTGTTCACCTATTGATTCTTTTCCTTCTAATTTTCAAAACAATCAAAGGCTGAGTCAGAGCAGGTGCTGGCTACAGAGCCGGAAGTGGAGGAGCCCACCGCTGCTGCAGCAGCACCTGCTGCTGGACTGGACTCTGGATTGGACAGCCAGGCTGAGGAGCCAGGGGAGGAGGCAGTGGTGAGTCCCAGCTCTCTCCCTTCCCTACCTGCACCCCCTGACTCATCCCCTGCTCATCTCATGGTCCTACCTCTCTGCCGGGCTAGCCTGAGAATGTTTCTTCCTGGGCACGTGCTCTCTGGGTTGGAGAGAACTCGACCGGAGCCAACCTGGGCTGCTGCTTACTCAGTGACATGGGAGAGGAACCAGGAACTCTCATGGGAACGCAATGCAATGCTTTTATTGATGAGAAAAAAATGCCTTTAATCTTCTGAAGGGAAGTGGCAGGTCGGAAAAGGAAATGGCTAGGAGAGTGGGCGGAGTGGAAAAAAGAGCTCCGAAGGTAGCAAGTGTCCTTCTAACCAATGGGGATTAAACCAATGCCCTGCAGGCAGGGTGGGTCTCAGACAAAACAATAATTATGTAAATAGACGACAGTATCAAGCAATGGAGCATGGGGGAACTGGTGTATTGCCCAACACCTCTCCCCTCTCATCTGTTCTTCACTTGGGCTATGCCACTACCCTATCTGTCATAGTTCCCCAGCGTCAAATTGCCTTCATTCATTTGACAGTGAAACCTCATTCTCTGATTTTTTTTTTTTAAGAAGGTATTCAGGAATGGTCTTACGGTCTGTAGAAGAATATAGTGCAGTCATGGGGTTGGTTCTTTTAAAAGAACGTCTTGATTTTTTATGATATTCTTCCATTCGTGGCAGATGGGTTATAGAACTTGTAAGTCATCAGACATTTCAATTCTGTGTGCCACCAGAGATGCTGGAGATTTCCCTTTTATTAGGTGTCAGTTTGCAGGAAATCAACAGAGGTAAAATGTCTTTGTGTCTAAACAGTGGCTTTGCACAGCATGTATTTTAATGGGCTGAACAGAGCCCAGTACAAGTTTAAATCCTTATACAACAAACTTATGAGTCTAGAGGGACTCTTCTATCTACAAACTATTTACTTAAAATCAGTTCTGAGAGCAAGGGTAGATAGCATAATGGTTATGCAAACAGACTCTCATGCCTGAGGCTCCAAAGTCCCAGGTTCAATCCCCTGTACCACCATAAGCCAGAGCTGATCAGTGCTCTGGTTAAAAAAAAAAAAAAAAATCAGTTCTGATTCTGACTTGAGGCACCAAGATGCCCTTTGCCCCCAGAAACATAGATTCATTTGTCTGCTTGGAGTCTGCCTCTTCCCTGGTTCATGCCATATGATATCACAAACTAGGATATTTGTGCCTTGATGGACTGGAAAGTGTTAACACCAATGCTAGTATGGAAAAATGCCAAGGACAGTGTAATCAAAACCTTAACTAACTGATACAAGTATATGCATCTTGTGTTCTGGAATTCAAGCTCATTTGTTTCCCAGTGAGCAATATTAATAGATATTACATATTATATATTTACCTACTGTGTCATAATTATTATACATAAAAAGTTTTGTTAATCTTTTTAACCAAGGGTGATATTAAAATACTTAATGAAATACTGAATTGTAGGAAAAGTCATGATGCATTTGGTATAGAAAAACATATTATTGTCTATAGCCATACCACCCTGGTTAGTACTTGGATGGGAGAAAAACGTGTCATGGGGCCAGGTGGTGGTGTACCTGGCTGATTGCATATGTTAAAATGCACAAGGACCTGGGTTTGAGTCCCTGGTCCCCACCTGTAGGGGAAAGCTTCACAAGTGGCAAGGCAGTGCTGCAGGTCTCTCTCTGTCTCCCTCCCTCTCTGTATCCCCCTATCCTCTTGATTTCTGGCTGTCTCTATCCAATTAAAAAAAGATAACAAAAATAATGTTAAAAAGAAGAAGAAAAACATGTCATGACTTTTCCAACAATCCAATATATGCCATAAACATCAGTCATGACTAAGATTAACTTCACTCATCCAAGGAAATACTTGTAAGAGTTCTTCAGTTAGAAAATACTTCCATCCTAAATCTTACAGGTGAACTTTAGAGAATAGAAAAATAGATCGTAAAATGCCAAGGAAGTTGGAACGTGTCATGAATGATTTTGACTGCTGCAGAACCTCAGAGTTGATATAAGAATACCAGGCCTAGGTTTCACCATTTGAGCCAACATTCTCCAAGGAAAAAAGTTCCTTCTTCCACCCACATATGGAATGAAAAATAATACAGGTGTTAACTAAGAGAGGACCAGTTTATAATGGTTTAGCTTGTCTAATGTGCATTGCAATTGGATACATTCAGTATTTTTTTGGATTTTTTTTTCTTTTTTCTTTCTTTATTTCCTTTTGTTGCCCTTGTTGTTTTATTGTTGTAGTTATTGTTGTTGTTGGATAGGACAGAGAGAAATGGAGAGAGGAAGGGAAGACAGAGAGGGGGAGAGAAAGAAAGACACCTGCAGACCTGCCTCACCGCTTGTGAAGTGACTCCCCTGCAGGTGGGGAGCCGGGGGGCTTGAACCAGGATCCTTATGCCAGTCCTTGCACTTAGCACAGTCAGTATTTTTAAATTGGCTATGTCTGAGTGAAGTTCAATTTTCCCCCATTTTATTTTTCCTACTTAGGAAGGTAACATCCATCAGATGAATGTTTATTCTCTAATGTCGACTTAAAGGTTTTTATTTTTTTTTTCTTTGGGTCATACTAATTGAACATAAAATGAGGTTTTTTTTTTTTTTTTTTTTTTTCTAACAACGTAAGGCCTCTTGCTTTGTGTGGGATTTAGCTGTAAAGACGTAAAAACCCGCACTGTGTTCTGAGCACTCGTCAACACGCTGGCTGTGGCTGTCATCAGTCAGGACTGGGTCGACGTGACCTTTTGAGGTCATCCATTTTCCTGTCAACATGTCAGCACTCTGCTGTTACTTCCGGTCTTGACAAAAATACATGGCTTATGAAATTTGGTGGGTTTTTTTGTTTGTTTGTTTGTTTGTTTGTTTTTAAAAAGGTAAGTGTGAAAGTGTTTTTGAAAACAGGACATTTTAGCACTGGTTCACAGCAAACTAGAGGGCTTTCAGGTTTGATGATTGCTTTTTTGGTTTTTTCACTTATACCACCAGATTTTTATCAGTATATTTACAGAATGCATTTTTAAGAGCCAAAATACTGCCCGTTTTATAAAATTTCAGAGCTATGAAACTGTGCTTCAGGTACAAAAAAAAATGATCACTATTTGTTAATGCTTGTATGATGGTGTTCATATGCCATTGTGTGTACGTATGGCTGCCCTGGGGGAGAAAGGAAAGATATTTTGTCCTATGTTATTGAAAATATAGAGAATCACTCATAGGAATACAGCCAGACTCAGAAAACATAACCATCCTTTTTTTTTAATCTTTCAGGAGAGAAGTAAAAAATATATATTCAACTGAGTACTTACATGCAAGGAACTCATGTTTGAAAATAAATATATTTTACCACAATGGTGGGCAGAAGTTCATATGCTTAAGTTATTCATGTAGTCATAAAATTAGGTTAAAAAGCAGATGAAGATTATTTTAACCCACATTGATTCAATCTATCTTATTGAAAGGCCTAATTTTCTATACATTTTTGTCTAAATTTCTATCAAAAATGTTTAATTAAATATTTCTTTTTTTCTTATATTTTATAAAAAACAGTGCTATTATTAAATTGTTGATTGACATCATTTTCAAAACATACATGGGGAAAGGTTGAACTAAAGATATTTTAATAATTTATGGAGAATCTTAGAAGATGAGATTCTGACCTATTTTTTCTGGACACTAAGTCAACTTTTAAAGATCAATTTAAATCAGAGAGAGAGAGAGAGACTCCCGATGACTAGGTGCCAGAATAAAGTCTACTAGTGGTAGACTGATTGGAGCATTTCTGTCTGCAGATAATCCATGTGTTAGCTTCTTCCTTCCTTCAGTTGACAGATATTTTTGAATTCTATCTGGATGGCAGGTCTGGCTCTGGGAGGTGAATAGTGGATGATGCAATAGGTGGCTGTGGTTCTTATCATTGCTTGCACAGATGGATTATGGACGAGTGTGGCTTCACACAGTGGTCAGGGAATCCTCTTGTGATGGCCATCCCAGGCTTAGACTGAACCTCCAAATGTAAGAAATGAAAACATCACAGGGAAGGCACTATATATTAGAAGAAATAGGAGAAAATTAATCTGTCATCTGTCCTTCATTATGGTAGAAGTATCTTCAGCTGTGAAATGCTTGCACTAAAAAGCATACAGATGGAGTTACTTTCTTACTTTTCTCATTAAAAGATAAAGGACAAATAAACCATTAAACTCGCAATAAATATAAAAGTAAAAATAGAATGAAGATAAAGAAAACAAAGGACAGAGATGGTCATTTTCTCTGAGTGTTTCTGCATTTCTTGTAGTAGCTCATTGTATTTTCACTACCTAAAGCCAAACATGACTGTCTCCTTTTTGCCTCAGGTGCCCAGCAGAGAGCAGGCTGTATTTATAATATATGCCCACTAGTTTCTGAGTCATTGACTTATTGGCTGACTAATGCTATAGCATTGGAGTCCTGAAATGGACTATGGCCCTATCTCTTAAAATATAAGGATTCTAAGGATCCTGGTTCGAGACCTTGGCTCCTCACCTGCAGGGGAGTCGCTTCACAGGCAGTGAAGCAGGTCTGCAGGTGTCTAGCTCTCTCTCCCCCTCTCTGTTTTCCCCTCCTCTCTCCATTTCTCTCTGTCCTACCCAACAATGACATTGATAACAATAATAACTACAACAATGAAAAACAAGGGCAACAAAAGGGAAAATAAATAAATAAATATATTTTTAAAAAGAAAGAAAAGGAAAGACAGAGAGACACAGATAGCCCTGCAGGTAGGGGCCAGGGGCTTGAACCCGTGTTCTTGCACATTGTAATGAGTGTGATTAGCCAAGCACTGCACCTCCTGGTCTCAAAATCTACTTCTCCCGTACACATTGCAAAAACGAACAAAAAAACCAACAAACAAAATAAAACACCTCTCAATTAAAACTTAAAATACTGATCTTCAAATAATAAACTGGGTAATCTTCCATGATTTTCAGGCCTAAATTAGCTCACTAACTAATTTAGTTCATCAAAGCTCATTAACTTCGGCATTTCTTCAGAAGACCTTCATTTTTAAAAGAAATTGTGGGACTAATGTTAAGCAGGTGTTTCCATGACAACATTGCTGTCAGCAGTAGAGTTATGGGGACTGGCTGCTGAAGGTTTATGATGAGACTGAAGGCACTACTACTAGGGGAGTAAATTGAAAAAGATGATTGAGATGAAGGTCAAGGGGAGGGGGCGCTAAATTCCTTTATTAGAAAGGAGCTACATCAAAGTATCACATGAAATTTGTAGTACAAGCTGCCACCTCTGAAAAGAACACTTTGGAGAAGCACAGTTCCAGTGGGAGAGCTCATCTCTGCAGTCAGGCTGGAGGTAGACCAGTAGTGTTTTTCAGAATTATAGTTTATGTGAATAGGGGTACCAGCTGCCAGTTCATGTCTTCGTACAGGAACCTTCTTTGACCCTTAAAGACCCTAGCTGCTTCTTGAGGTTTCCCTTAACTTCATCCTGTGTGTTCACACAAATACTGGTTTCTTCAGGTAAGTCACGAGGTGGAAATGGATCCAGAGTAAGATATAGGCAGGAAAAGGCAAATGTGGCCTGTGGTCCTGATGCCCACTGTGATATTTATCTCCCTTCATCACTTTCTCAGAGGGACTGAGAATGGTGGTTTTTGCCTCCAGGATTATAGCTGAAGCTCAGTGATGGCACTACAGTCATAGCTCCTGGCCTCCATTTTTTCGTGTGTGTGTGTGTGTGTGTGTGTGTGTGTGTGTGTGTGTGTGTGTGTGTTTGGGTTTGATTTCCATTTTATTGGATAGGAGCCAGAGAAACTGAGAGGGGTAGGGGGAGACAGGGAAAGAGAAAGACAGGCAGACCTGCTTCACTGCTTGTGAAATGACCCACCTGCAAGTGAAAGAGCAGGGACTCAAACCAGGTTTCTTGAGCAGGTCCTTGTGCTGAGGACTATGTGCGCTTAACCAGGTGTGTCACCACCTGGTCCCCAGTCCTGGTGTTCGTTAGTGAAAGAGTCAGAGCTAATTTTTTTTCTTGCAGTTCCTTTTCTAGTGCTGCTGCAAGTTCATTGTATTTTCTCACTTGGAAAATGATAACTTCAACTCAGATGAACTCTGTGGTTCTCCCAGCTTTGAGATCCCATTACATCTCCAACTAATGTGCTAGTTATGAACTAGAACGAAATCATCTGCATGCTCAGTCTTCAGTTGAATTTTGTAGCACAACGGATAATAGTAGTAGAAGGTTGTTTTTTTATTGTCTCTTTCTGTACTTATTTTTTTTAAAAAAACTGAAATCTACAGTATCATTGGTAAAAAAAAAAAAGTAATTATAATAATGTAGTGAAATTCTATCCACGCAACTTCGTATATTTTTACAATATTTTACAATATGAATTGCTGTTAACTGTCCTGATGGAGTGCACAGGTTGTCATGCGCAAGAACACAGGCTCAAGTCTCTAGTCCTACCTGTGGGGGAAAGGCTCCTGATTTGTGGAACAGCGCTGCAGGCGTTTCTTTCCCCTTCTCTCTTTCCTCTTCCTTCTCAGTTTCTTTCTTTTGCTTTTGTTTTTTGCCTCCAGGGTTATTGCTGGGGCTCAGTGCCTGCACTAGGAATCCACTGCTCCTAAGCCCATTTTTTCTTTTCTCTTTCTTTTTCCTTCCTTCCTTCCTTCCTTCCTTCCTTCCTTCCTTCCTTCCTTTCTTCTTTCTTTCCCCTCTTTCTTCCTCTCTTTCTTTCTTCTTTTTTTTTATAGGACAGAGAGAAATTGAGAGGGGCAGGGAAGACAGATGGACACCTGCAGATCTGCTTCACTACTTGTGAAGCAACCCCGCCCCACCGGTGGGGAGCCAGGGGCTTGAACAGGAGTCTTTGCACAGGGCCTTGCACTTGTGTCGTGTGCTATCCCTGGTGTGCCACTGCCCGGTCCTCCCCTGTTTTTTTATCAAAAAGAAAGAAGAACAGAAAAATAATTTTGATTAGGAGAGATTTCTGATACATTTACTTGTATACTCAGATAATTCATGTAAGAACCACTCATTCTTCAGACATGTCCTATTTGGGAGTTAGTGGTAGAAAGCGATGAGTGTGGGGGGGCAGATAGCATAGTGGTTATGCAAAGAGACTCTCATGCCAGAGGCTTCGAAGTCCTAGGTTCAATCCTGCTAAAAACAACAACAAAAACAAGCAAGCAATGGACTTGTGGAGACACTCAGTCCTCAAGATAACTATAGAGTCTCTGAATAAAGAAATACATTGTCTCCTTGGATATGCGTTAAATACATTGTCTCCTTGGATATGGGTTTTGATAGGAAAGGAATGCAGAATGAGAATGTTTCAACCCAGTTGCAGTGAATGGGAGAGTTACTGCAATTTAAGTATTAATTGACTTGTCTGGAGAAAGATTTTGTTTGAGTAATGTTCAACAAATGTAAAAGCACCCAAGATAGGGCCTAGAAGATTGTAGGTTTAGGCCAGAAAAGCAGCTTACTTGGATAGTGTGCTGTTTTTGTTATATGTATTTGGTGCTGTCTCCTCTTTCTTTTTCTCTCTGCCTCTCTATCGAGAGAGGGAGAGAGAGAGAGGGAGGGAGAGAGAGAGGGAGAGAAAGAGAGAGGAGAGAGAGAGGGGAGGAAGAGGAGAGAGAGAGGACTGAAAAGAAAAGAAACACAAACTGCAAATTCATAATAAATGTCATTATTGCCCACAGGTTACATAATGTCCACATTTTTAAACTGTTCTGTAGAAATCTGTGGGTAACAAGAAGGTAACTTCTCTTAAATTCTTGTGTAAAATGTCCGTTGCCCATAGAAATGCAATATTGGGCTCAAATTTAAAAGTACAGAGGTGTAAATAGAGTTTACATTTATTTATCATTTATGTCATTAAGTGAAATACACCCCAGGGAGATTGTATGGGAAAACTGAAAACTTTAATAACTATTAACAGAGGGGTTCCCCCCCATTTTAAGTATTCTTTATACTAAAATATACAAAGAAAGTCAAAGCATGAAATAAACTGTATTTGAATGTAAAACATTAATTCCCCAATAAAGAAATAAATTATTTTTTAAAAAAAGAAATAAACTGTATTCTAAACATGTTTGCCAAGCAAAGAGGAATTTCCCATAAACCAAGGCTCTAGAACATCTAAGCCTGGCATTAATAAGTATGTTGAGGTTTCAGTCCAAGCAGATGATGAATGTTGTCGAGCTCCCACAAGTATGGAGCCACACTTATTTATTTGTTTGTTTGTTTATTTATTGCCTGCAGGATTCTCACTGGGGCTCAGTGCCTGTACTGCAAATCCACTGCTCCTGTGGCCATTTTTTGCATTTTTTTCCCCTTTTGGATAGGACAGAGAGAAATCAAGAGAGAGGAAGACAGACAGGGGAGAGAAAGACACTTGCAGACTTACTTCACTGCTTGTGAAGCAACCGCCCTGCAGGTGGGAAGCTGGGGGCTTGAACCAGGATTCTTGCATGGGTCCTTGTGCGTCATACTATGTGTGCCACCACCTGGCCCCTAGAACCACATACCCAGGTCACCTTGGGTCAGTTTATCCACTGACATATACATTCAGAGGATTCAAGACAGATGTCTGTATGTGAACAGTCGATGACTCCCTCCACAGTTGCTCTTCAAAAAGGCCAGCTAGACGTGCCCTGTGGAGAATAAAATGGAACACGGGAAATGTTTCTGTGTCTGCTGGGAACATTAGGCCTAGAGAGATTTCACCTCATTTTACTTAACTAAACAAATGTCATATTTCAAAAATAGAACAAGGCCAGTAGAAAGAACAGAAAGGAAAGAAGGAAAGAAGGGAGGGAGGAAGGAAGGGAGGAAGGAAGGGAGGAAGGAAGGGAGGAAAAGGAAGAGGTACATAACAGATTTATTTAGAGGACAACAAAAACCACCAAAAGTCTAGAACTGAATCTTGTAGAAGTGTCTTTCTGAGGGTTTCAGACTCTAGCAGCTACTGACTTGGGGTGCAGTGGCACTCGTGTATTTTCTGCAACTCAATATTTGTTATGTGGTTCTGATACTTCCTGACCTTTAAGCTGGTCCTGATAGTTACTGACCCTGAAGCACAACAAAGAACAACTATACAGTCTGCATAGTTACTCTTTTTTTTTTTTAGTTACTCTTTTCTATTGAATTTCTCCATACTCCAGATGTTTACAGAACTTTCTTAATTAGTAAATTTTGAATTGCAAGCTGGGCTCTGCTAGTGAACCATCTCACTAGAGCCTTAAAGGCTACATTTATATTGCTAGTCTTTTTTTTGAATTTTATTATCTTTATTTATTGGATAGAGGCAGCCAGAAATCAAGAGGGAAGGGGAGATAGAGAGGGAGAGAGACAGAGAGACACCTGCAGCCCTGCTTCACCACTCGTGAAGCTTTCCCCCTGCAGGTGGGGACTGGGGCCTCAAACCTGGGTCCTTGTGCATAGTAACGTATGTGCTCGACCAGATGCACCACCACATGGCTCCCGATTGCTGATCTTTAATTTTGTGTTTTACTGGTCATTTATGATCTAGGTGCAACGTTCCTTCAATGAAGAAAACTTCAGCTAATGTGTGTTTTCTATTCTTTGACTGGCTGTCATGGCATCTAATCAAAACTGTCTTTACAATGGAGTAGCAATAGAAAAAGAACTGGAGATCAAGTTCTAGTTAGAACACTTAAGGCAAAGACAAAAATATACAAGCATAAAATATCAAAGACAATAACTTGTGTTGCCCAATTTACCTGGACAGTGTTTGCATTTTAAGTAGTCATTTATCGTTGTGGCTATGCCTCAGATAGGACATCTGCATTATCAAGCTGAGCCTAGAATATATTTTTCTGCAGACTAAAATGCATAAACTTAATGATGAAGAATGAATAATTCTCTCACTAGAAGCTTTTTTTTTTTTTTGCCTCCAGGGTTATTGCTAAGACTCGGTGCCGGCACTGTGAATCCACTGCTCCTGGAGGCTATTTTTTCCCCCATTTTTGTTGCCCTTGTTGCTCTTGTTATTATTATAGCTAGCGTTGTTATTAATGCTGTTGTTGTTAGATAGAACAGAGAGAAATGGAGAGAGGAGGGGAAGACAGAGGGGGAGAGAAAGATAGACACCTGCTGACCTGCTTCACCGCCTGTGAAGTGACTCCCCTGCAGGTGGGGAGCCGGGGGCTTGAACTGAGATCCTTACGGGGGCTTGAACTGAGATCCTTACGCTGGTCCTTGTGCTTTGTGCCATGTGCACTTAACCTGTTGCGCTACTGCCCGACTCCCTCCTAGAAGCCTTTTTAATCTTAACTTTTTCCCCCTAGAAACTGAAACATTATTTGTGTGTTTAGATTCCTGTTTTCCTTTGGATTTTATACATTGTCCTATTTATGAAATCAGTAGACATGTATTGGGAAACAGTTGGTTCAAATATGGAAATGTGGAACTGATTCAAGATGCAGGGGCCAGGTAGTGGCACACCTGGTTGAGTGCATGGTGCAATGCTCAAGGGCCCCGGTTCAAGTCCCCAATCCCCACCTGCAGAGAGAGAGCTTTGCAAGTGGTGAAGTAGTGCTGCAGCTCTCTCTCTCTCTCTATCTCTCTCTCTCGCCCCCTCCTTCCCTCCCTCCTTTCCTCCCTCCCTCCTTTCTATTTCTCCCTACCCTCTGGCTTTCTGGCTGTCTCTATCCAATAAATAAAGATAATTAAAAACTAAAGTTAAAAAGGTGTAAAGGAAGGCTTGGGACTCCCTCACAATAGGGCGGGAGGCAAATTATGAAGGAATGGTTAGCAAACAGTCCTTCCTTCCCTTATGTTCTGTAAAACAAAAGTCTTAATTTTGACTGTAGAAACAGGAATTCATTCAGAGTAGGGAGAAGTGCTGATTTGAGTTCTTCCCTTCTCTGTGTAGGTCATTCAAATTGATTGACTTTTCCTCTCTGTGACTTAAGTGTCAGTTTCCTGGGTACCCTACTTTTACTAGGATTCTGAATTTCAGTAATTCCGTGATTTTTCTGTTTGCCATCATTCTTGTCGTGCTTGTGCGCCTGTGTGCGTGTGTGCGTGTGTGCGTGTGCACGTGTGTGCATTCGTGTGCGTGTGTGTGTGTGTGCACGTGCGTGTGCATGTGCGTGTGTGCATGTGTGTGTACGTGCGTGCGTGTGCGTGCGCGTGCGTGTGCATACGTGTGTGTGCGCGTGTGTGTGCGTGTGTTTGTGCGTGTGCGCGTATGTGTGCGTGTGTGTGCGCTTGTGTGTGCGTGTGTGTTTGTGCATGTGCATGTGTGTGCGTGTGTGCGCGCGCGAGTGTGTGTTTGTGCATGTGCGTGTATGTGTGCACGTGTGTGTGCGCGTGTGTGTGCGCGCCTCCTCCATGTGAAACCATATGCCCACTGCATGCACAGTGTCTCCGTGTGTAGCTTCTAAGATGCAGGAAGCTTACGGCCTTGGGATCCTAGAGCAAGCCTGTGAGCTTCTCCAGCAGCAAATTGCAACCAGTCATTCATTGCCTGGAATGTAGGTGCTCTCCTGATTTATGTTCTTTTTAATTTAATTTAATTTATTCATTCATTTAAATTTTATGTTTATTTATTTTCCCTTTTGTTCCCCTTGTTGTTTTTTTATTGTTGTAGTTATTGTTGTTGTTATTGATGTCGTTGTTGGAAAGGACAGAGAGAAATGGAGAGAGGAGGGGAAGACAGGGGGAGAGAAAGACAGACACCTGCAGACCTGCTTCACCGCCTGTGAAACGACTCCCCTGCAGGTGGGGAGCCGGGGACTCGAACCGGGATCCTTACCCCGGTCCTTGTGCTTTACGCCGCTTTCACTTAACCCACTGCGCTACTACTGCCCCACTCCCCTAATTTATGTTCTGATTATTATTTTCTTGCCACAACAACGGTAACATTCACATAAAGTTTATACTTAATTAAAACTGAACATGAAATTATTTTAAATTCCTAAGTAAACTATGGAAATGTACTGTCATTCATCAAAATAAAAATCCGCTTGCGCCCCTGTGGTAATTATCAAGATTTATGATTACTTATAATAAAACATGTTACAGTTCATGTAAAAGGAAATTGCTCTTCTGTCCCCCTGCAATTTAGTGACAGGGTAAAAAATTAAGAAATTCTCTCTCATTGCTTGTGACTACAGTTTGTATCACTACACTTTGTGTGGGAAGCGAAATCTCCACAAGCAAAGGAGATAATTTTCCAAGGATATGAGTAATTTGCCCTGTAATAGTATAACTGTTAACATCTTTTTAATTCCTTGAGTAAACACTGTTGTAGAAAGATGAATTCTACCATAGGTTAATTTTTTGCACTTTTATTTTTTACTTCTTCTTCTTCTAGCGTTTGCCCTTCTTCCATAGCCAGTCAACAGCGTCAGGTTGAGCCTGATGTCAAGTTTCGAGACCTCCTTTGAATCTGGAGAGGTGGCAGTCGTTGACTATGTGGGTCATAGTCTGTCTGGAGCCGCAGGGGCAGTTCGGGTCGTCTCTGGCTCCCCAGCGATGGAACATAGCGGCGCACCGGCCATGGCCTGTTCGATAGCGATTGAGGAGGGCCCAATCATAACGTGCCAGGTCAAAGCCGGGTTGACGCTCGCAGGGGTCTGTGATGAGGTGTTTGTTCTTGACCTCAGCTGACTGCCAACTCTGTTTCCAAGAGTCTGGAACAGAGAAGTTCAGTGTAGGCGTAGGGGACCAGATTGGGTGACGAGACGTCAAGCGTTGGACAGGGTGGGCGAAGATCTCCGCGTATATTGGCAGGTCCGGTCGAGCGTAGACGTGGGAAATGAACTTAGATGATGCCGCATCCCGACGAATATCTGGCGGGGCGATGTTGCTAAGAACTAGCAGCCATGGAACCGGGGTGGAACGGATGGTTCCAGAAATGATCCTCATGGAGGAATATAATTTGGAATCGACCAAGTGGACATGGGGGCTACGGAACCATACCTGGGGCACAGTATTTTTTACTAAGAAACAATAATAATTGCTTACAGTTATGCTGGGGATTGAACCTGGGACCTTGGACCCTCAGGTATGAAAGTTGGTTTGTATAGCTGTTATGCTATCTCCCCAGCCCACCAGGCTATCTTTGTGGATGAAAACAAATGAACACAGAACAAAGGTATTTTTTTTAAACTTCTAAAAAAATATTTTATTTATTTATTCCCTTTTGTTGCCATTGTTGTTTTATTGTTGTAGTTATTAGTTATTATTGTTGTTGTCATTGTTGTTGGATAGGACAGAGAGAAATGGAGAGAGGAGGGGAAGACAGAGAGGGGGAGAGAAAGACAGACACCTGCAGACCTGCTTCACCGCCTGTGAAGCGACTCCCCTGCAGGTGGGGAGCCGGGGTTCGAACCGGGATCCTTATGCCGGTCCTTGTGCTTTGCGCCACCTGCGCTTAACCCGCTGCGCTACGGCCCGACCCCCAACAAAGGTATTTTTTAAATGGCCTTTCTTTGACTCAGGAGTGTATTTTCTCCACCTCCCATTTCTGGTGTCCACTCTGCACAGCCTCTCCATCACAATTTCCAGCGCACTGGTTCTGACAGTTAATATCTGCAGCATTAGGGCTTCTCTAACTTAATTGGACAAACTGGATAGAATTGATTAAATAAAGAAAGTGAATGGTTAACGTTAATAACATCAAATAGCAAGATCAATTTTGCGAAATACGTTTCCTGGGTTATTATATACGGTCAATCTAATATTCTTCTGCGTTCTCAGTCTCTGCTGGGAAGCCTTTCAGGTCAGGCCTGCCCAGCTGAGGACGGAGCCCTATTAAAGAGACTAACTCTGTGACCAATTGGTTTAAAACTGCTGTTTCTGATTGCATTTTCTTTATTTTGTTATTTAAAGTTTTAAATATTACTGGAAGCTTTCTCTTTTTTGACTGTGCTCCAATCTTAATAAAATTCTCATTTTTTTTTCATTTTCTTTCTCTCCAAAAGGGAACTAAAATTTGATTTATTTTTATTCTAATGTATATTTGATAAGAAAAGTGATTTCCTTTTCATTCTCAAAAGGTCTTTCTCACAAATCACCTTAATTTTATTTCATGCATGTGATTGGACTTCTCTATGAATATTTTAAAGTTTTTACAGAAATGAGTTGTTTTTTTTTTAAAAAAAAAATCTGACTTTTTATAATGAGGTGCTTTTATGAGACTTTTTTTTTTGTGACTCTGATATAGGTTTCTTTCATTCCATGACTGCAATGCCTTGTAAAACCTTGCTATTCTCTGCTTTCAAAAACGGAGCAAAAATAAAGACAGTTTATGGAAGGGATCACCTGCATCTTAAAAGTCTCATCTTAAAAAAAAAAAAATGGAGTAGGGCTGTAGCACAGCGGGTTAAGCGCACGTGGTGCAAAGCACAAGGACCGGCGTAAGGATCCCAGTTCAAGCCCCGGCTCCCCACCTGCAGGGGAGTCGCTTCACAGGTGGTGAAGCAGGTCTGCAGGTGTCTGTCTTTCTCTCCCCCTCTCTGTCTTCCCCTCCTCTCTCCATTTCTCTCTGTTCTATCCAACAAAGACAACAACAACTACTACAATTATAAAACAAGGGCAACAAAGGGAATAAATAAATAAATAAATTCTTTTTTTTTAAATTTCACCTTGGAAATGGCATGTCACTGCAACTTAAATTCTGTTTGTGCCACCCTATTGCAAGGAAAGGAGTATGACATCAGGACTTCCATAGGAAGAGTGGGAGGTATTGGCATGAAAAGGTGGCACCCTCTTCTCTGCCTGTGTGCTCAGTGTCAGTCAATTACACACACAAAAAAAAGTTTTGGCAACTGATGAGCCTTGACAGAGGGGGGAGAAGTGGAAAGGCTGAATCTGACCCCATGAAAAGTCCTGGGAATACAGACATGGCCGTTTGGTTTCTGACTTACAGGTCCTACCTGGATCAGATGCTGATGTGACTCCTGAAACCACAGTCTCTGCAGCTGAGGGGGCCCCAGAGCTTGAAGCAGAACCAGAGAAGACAGCTGCTCCTGCTGGGGAAGGAGCCAGTTTAGAGGAAGCCAAAACTGACACTGAAATGGCAGAAGCCGCGCTCGATGAAAGACCTCAACCTGAAGAAACAGAAGCAGGAGGCCTTGCTCAGGTGAGTGTCCCAGCGAGATGACGCAAGTTGAAACCCTGTCTGTTGAATAAGGAATGATACCACCCCTTTTTGTATGCTTACTGAATTTGTAGCCCTTCATGATATTCCATTTCCAGACATTCCAGATGATTCCAGCATTGTCTTAGTACCAGCATTGTAAGATTCTCCCAAGACTTCCAGTGTTCACTGCAGTGGACATGGGTAGGCACCGGGGAAAGAGAAATATGAAATAAAGGGTTGAAGAAAAGGAGGGAAGAACAAGCAACGAAAGCACGAGAACAGAGAGAGAGAAAGAGAAAATAGGGGGCCAGGGGCAGCTTCTGGGGGAAGCTTCGTGAGTGATAGAGCTGTACTGCAGATATCTCTCCTCCTCTCTCTTTCCTTCCCCTCCTTCCTTCATCAAAAGAATGAAAAAGAAAGAAAGAAAGAGAGAAAAGAGAGATCGAGAGAAAAGGAAATAATTGGAGTAAAAGCAGGAGTAAGAGTGGTCTGGGTGGTGGCCCGCCCAGGTGAGCATACATGTTATACATACATGTTATATATGCACAAGGATCTGGGCTTGAGTCCCTGCTCCCCGTCTACAAGGGGGGTGCTTCACGAGCAGTGAGGCAGATCTGCAGGTGCCTGTGTTTCTCTCTCCATCTCTATCTCCTCCTCCTCCCTTCTCAATTTCTCTTTGTCCCATCTAATAAAAAAGAAAAAGAAATAAAAATGTCTACCAGGTGTGGTGGATCCCTAATATCAGCACTGAGCCCCAGCGATAACTCCAGTGGCAACAAAAATTTTAAAAAATTGATGAATTTAATTTAAAAATAAATGGAGAAAGAGGGGTCGAGGCGGTGGTACACCTGATGAAGTGCACATAGTTCAAAGTGCCGGGATCCCCATTCAAGACCTCAACTCCCCACCTGCAAGGGGGTCACTTCACAAGAGGTAAAGCAGATCTGCAGGTGTCTATCTTTCTCTCTCCCCTCTCTGTCTTCCCCTCCTCTCTCCATTTCTCTCTGTCCTATCTAACAATGACAACATCAGTAACTACAACAATAGCTACAACAACAATGAAAAAAACAAGAAGGGCAACAAAAGGGAAAGTAAATACAGAAAAAAAGAAAAATAAAAAAGAAATCCAACCCTTAAAAAAAAAAAAAAAAACAAAACCAGAGCTGAGCAGTGCTCTGGTCTCTCTCTCTCTCTCTGTATCTTTCATTAAAAATAAATAAAATATTAACAAAAAGGAAATGGGATACTGCAAATATATATATGTATATATATATATATATTAATAATAATAAATTTCCTTTCAGGCTGATATCCCTGACCTGAACTTGGTTCACCCTCTCTTTTTTTCTGTCTTCTATCCCTCTTCCCAATTCTCCCTCTTATCAAACCACATAGTTGATCAAGGATCTAGAAATTGATCCTACTTGGGTTTTTGTCTTAGTAAAACTCCTGCAAGTCAGAAGTCCTCAGAGCATTTCAGAAATAGCCTAATGATTATGCAAAAGGACTTCCATGACTGAGACTCCAAGGCCCCAAATACACTCTGTATGTAGCACCACTGGAAGTCAGAGTTAAGCAGTCCACGGGTAAAAATAACAACAATAACAACAACAATAATAATAGCCCCTAAGGCCAGAAAGTCTGATCTAGGTTTGGGGAACCACAGATGTGTGGGTAGGGGAGCAGTGGAGGCAGCACTTTGGAGCAGCAGAACTCTGGACCCCGGGTCACCTCAGCCATGCATTTTTCTTCCCCCCCCCCCCCAGGAGAAGGTTATACCTTCTGTCATCATAGAACCTGCCTCCAACAATGAAGGGGAAGGAGAACATGAAACAGCTTTAGGTGCCGAGTCCAGGGAGCCCACCGATGACGCAGGGCTCCCAGGTCCCACCGGCGAGAGCCCAGAGCAGGCTGAGGACCAGAAGGCCAGTGAGGACTCCCAGCTGGCTCCCTGTGCTCCGCCTGCAGGAGAGGCCCCTCAGGACATGCCTCCAGGCTTTCTCTACAAGGTCTTTGCGTGTTTATACTGTTACTTCTTTGCTTGGAGACCTTTTGCTCAGGCTTTAGTTTTCCAGTGTTTCCGACTGGCCTTTTGCAATATACTGTCTTCATCTTCATCCAAGTCAGCCCTCTACAAAATGACAGCATTGCAGTGCTTCTGACAATGATGGGTTTACATATTTTGACATCCAATAACTACATTGTGTGAATAAGTAGTAATTGCCTTATAACCTTCAAATGATGGTTCTTACAGTTGCTTGTCAGAATATGGCCTTAGAGGATTCTTTCATGAGGCCCTTTTTTTAGTTTTGCAGAAGTAGAGAGCATAATGGTTATGCAAACAGACTCTCCTGCCTGAGGCTCCAAAGCCCCAGGTTCAATCCTTCCCCCTCCCCCCACTACCACCATAAGCCAGAATTGAGCAGTGCTCTAGTAAAAAAAAAAAAGAAGAAGAAACCAAACAATAAGATATCAGTGCTATTAAAATGCAACTGTAATAAAAAGTATTTAAATACATTTAATTAATGCAATACACTTTAATCATGGCAGAAGGCACTGTATGTATGCACTAAATATATATCCAAGTGGTCTCAGTATCTGACGAGACAAATAGAATAGACTGTCTCAAGTAAACAAAGATTATTTTGAAACATTTCTGTCCTCATAGACCTTCTCTGTCCCTGGAGTGTGATAAATATTTTCATCTTTTTTCTCTAGTTAGAAAAATGCTTCTAAGGTGTGTGATTTTCTAAGAAATATTTTTACATCTACTTAATGAGTGAGGGAAAGAATGAGAAAGAGAAAAAGATCTGAATAATGCCCAACTCTCACGTGTGGTGGTGTGGGAGGGAAACCTTGAAACCCCTGAGCCTCTACATTCCCCAGGAATTATCACACTAGGGAAATTTGATTTTGCATCAACGTTTCTTTTTACAACTAATGCGGCTTTTTTAATTGTCTGCAGGTAGAAACACTGCATGATTTTGAGGCTGCAAATTCTGATGAACTTAACTTACAGAGAGGGGATGTGGTCTTGGTCGTCCCCTCGGATTCAGAAGCTGACCAGGTAAAGAACGAGCTTGATAGTGAGGGTGTGTGGGGAAGCAGTAGTGGCTTATCTGGCTAAGCACACATGGTCCTGGGTGCAAGAAGGGCCCGGCTTGGAGCCCCCACTCCCCGCCTTTGAATGGTGAAGCGGGTCTGCAGGTGTGTATATTTCTCTCTCCCTCTCTCCCTGTGCCCCCTTCCCTCTCAATTTTTTTTCTGTCCTACTGAATAAAATAGAAAAAGAACAAATGGCAGCTGGGAGTGGATCTAAGCCCCAGCATAGCCTTGGTGGCAATAGAACAAAGAAAGAAAGAAAGAAATAGACTGAGCTGACAGTCTATTTCAGTCTATTGCTGACAGCTATGTTGGTTTCTCCTGAGGTCAAATAGACACAAAGACTTTCTGAAGTTTCTTTTCTCTTTTTTAAAGAGGAGATTTTTTTCATTTATTTTATTTATTTGGGATAGAGAATCTAAGAAGGAGTGGTAGCAGCACTTTCTCACTGCTTATGAAGCTCCCCCACTGCAGGAAGCAGTCCGGGAGCTTGAACCCAGGACCCTTGCGCATGGGGACGTGTACACTCAACCTGGTGTTCCACCACCTGACCCCCGTGAAAACATTTATATTTTCTGAGATGTTTCAGGGCAGCTCTGGCAAAGCATAATTCTAACTGCAGCATTTGCTAGCCACAGGATAGTAGGACTTCCTGAACTTGATTATTTTACTTCTTGTTTATACAGACATCAATAGCTGGACACTTTTAAGGCATACTCACTTTCTAGTGAGTCTTTGAAATACTAATCTCAGAAACATGCAGACACTGTCCCCTTCAAAAGCAGTTGCCCCTGGGAATATAAATACTGATCAGGAAAGAAACACGAGGAAACTTTCTGGGGGTGGGGGTGGGGGTGGATATGTTTTCTATCTTGATGTTAAGTATGGGTTACACATGTGTGTGCATTTGTCAAAGCTCACTGAAGTTGTATACTGACTTAGCAATCTCTGTATTGCATTCATTTTTAAGAGGGTCTCATGAGTGTGTGTGGTTTTTTCCAGGCTTCACTGTTCTGGGCTGACTATTGCAAATACGGACAGGCAGAGAGAGAGAAGGGAAAAGAAACCATTGACTCTGAAGCTTCCTTCCATATGTTGAGGGCCAACTTGTGGAAAAACTTTTTTAAAAAAAGAATCTCCTCATTATAGTGGTCTAATGTTAAGGTGCTAAAAGCAACATCTTTAATTGTTCCTAAGATTTATGAACTGCTAAAGTAGGGTGAAAAATATGTAAATATATGTTAGTATGGGGTGTTTGGGGGGAGGGCAAGGGAAAGGGTATCACTGTCATAATATTTTCAGGATTTCTAAGTCCTTTCGGAGTGTAGATTTTTAAATATTTCTTTGTTATCATCAGTTCCTGTGCTTTCAACATGGGTTAACAAGTGATAAAGTCATATTCAAAGTATATAGACAGAAGGAAATAAAAATTCACAAATGAATGTAATGAAAGAATGAATATAATAGAGAAAATGTACAAAGTCAGAGAAAATTCATAAAGACAAGACAATTCTTGAAAAGGTTAAGAAAAATCATCTCTACCTTCGTCTTTATTGTATCAACTCTTTCAATATATCCCACCTCCTATCCTTGCTCTTTATATTAGAAATCAACTATTATTGTTTAACGTTGTTTCTCAGTAAAATAGAACTCCTAGCTACTGCTTTTAAGAATTCCTCTTTACCTTTGGCTTGCATCAGCTCATCTGCAGTGCGTTTTCGTTATGAATTTCTGTGTAGATTCTGTGCCTTGGGTTCCCTGAGTTCTCTATAGACTTCTAAATGCGTGCCTTCATTATACTAAAATGTTCTCGAGTGGCCCAAATTCATTTGTATCTTTCTCATTTTCTCCTCTTATAAGTATAATGGACTTCTTGATGTTAAAGACTTTTTTTAAGTGCTTTAACAATGTTTTACAAAACCAGACGATTTCAGGAATATAGTCTCTCATGCACACAAGGTGTTTGGAAGTCCCTACACACAAGTCCCTCAGCCAAGTTCTGTGCCTCTCTCCCCTCCCACATAGCCATGGGATAGTTTGGTTTACTTCCTCTCCCCACCCCACATTCACTTACTTTAGTTATCTGTATTCCACTTTTGAGCGAAACCATTCAGAATTTTCCTTCATAATTTTTTCACATAACATAATTGCCTCCATTTCCATCCACTGTGTTCCAAATGATACAGTTTCGTCAGGATGGCCGAGTGGTCTAAGGCGCCAAATGATACAATTTCATCCTTTCAAGGGCCGGGTGGTGGTGCACCTGGTTGAGGGCACAGGTTACAATGCCCAAGGGTCCAGGTTCGTGCCCCCAGTCCCCACCTGCAGGGGGAAAGCTTCATAAATGGTGAAGCAGTGTTGCAGGTGTCTGTCTCTCTTCCTCTCTGTAACCCCTTCTGTCTCCATTGCTGGCTGTCTCTTTCCAATAAGTGAATGAATGTAATAATAATTAAAAAGTTACAATTTCACCCCTTTTCACTGAGCAGTGGCGTCCCACTTAACATATACCCTACAACTTCTTTCTCCATTCTATTGTTCTTGGGCATAGAGATTATTTCCATACTTTGGCAATCATTAATAAGACAACAGTGAATACAGATGGTCATAAATCCTTTTCCTTTAGTGTCTCCATGCCCTCTGGATATATGCCTAGGAGTGATACTGTCATATGTCTTGTACTTTTTATTAGTAATAGTAGACACAGAGGATGATAATACTATAAGAGTCTGGTCTCTGTCTTCTAACTTGTAAAGTTTTTTTTTTTCCTGCAGGCATTTTAAATTTCTGCATAATTACGTTGGAGTTATGAATTCTTGTTTTATATTTATTAGAATGGGTCTGTTGCAGTTTCATTTTTGTTCTTTGAATAAATTCTTAGTCCTGAGACATTGGACCTATATCTAAGATATAGAACATCTAGAATTTCAGTAGAAATCCTGAGGGTTGGGGCCAGGTGGTGGCTCACCTGGTTAAGTGCTCACATGACAATATGCAAGGACCCAGATTCAAGCCCCTGGTCCCCACCTGCAGGGGAAAGCTTCACGAGTGGTGAAGCAGAGCTGCAGGTGTCTGTCTGTCTCTCTCCCTCTCTACCTCCCTCTCCCTTCTCAGTTTCTCTCTGTCTCTATCCAATAATAAGTAATTAAGTAAATAAATAAATAAGAAAAGGAAATCCTGAGTATTTTTCTAAGTTCCATAATTTGTTGGCATCCATACTCTTAAATTCTGCCTCCTGCCTACTGGCAGTACTTAAATCTCTCCTTAGTATTTTCCATGTTTCCAATGTTGCAATTTTTCCAGCTGCTTCAAATAACCCTAGGAGCCCTGCCTCACTAGGGAAAGATAGAAACAGGCTGGGAGTATGGATCAACCTGCCAACACCCATGTCCAGTGGGGAAGCAATTCCAGAAGCCAGACCTTCCACCTTCTCTACCCCATAAGGATTGTGGGTCCAGGCTCCAGAGGGAGAAAGAACAGGGAATCTTCAAATAGAGGGGAGTTTTACCCCTCTTTATCCTATGGTCTTGGTGATCATTATTAAATCAATAATTTAAAAAAATAATAATAACCCGTAGGCATTTACAACTCAGACAACCCAGATTTCAGGAAAGTTTACCTGCAAACATAAAAGTGCAGACTGAGGATAATTCTCAAGGGGAAAGCAATCTAGTATAGGTCTCAACGAGTGCAGTCCCTACTTCCCCCCCCCTTTTCTGTCCTTTTTTTTTATTGTTGTAGTTTTGTTGTTGATGATGTCATCATTGTTGGATAGGACAGAGAGAAATGGAGAGAGGAGGGGAAGATAGAGAGGGGGAGAGAAAGACAGACACCTGCAGACCTGCTTCACTGCTTGTGAAGCGACTCCCCTGCAGGTGGGGAGCCAGGGGCTGGAACCAGGATCTGTGAACCGTGAACCGGTTCTTGAGCTTCGCATCACTTGCGCTTAACCCACTGCGCTACCGCCTGACCCCCTAGTTCTTTACTTTCAAGAGTTAAAAAATCTCCGACTAATTCCTGCTTTTAGTCAGTCCCACAGTCCTCAAGTAATCGGTACATGGGTACAATGGCATTGTTTACATCAACCCCATTATAAAAATCATATTTATATGATTTTAAGTAGTCAGCTTTTAGTTGCATGTGTAGAGTTTATATGTGAAAATACAGTAGTCTGGTCTTTAGAATTATTCTGCGGAGTGTTTGTCTGATGTAAGCTCTTTGCCATTACCACATCATCTTTAGTCTAGCACATAGTTTAAGCAGTTAATATTTACATTCCCATTTGTTTCTCATTCGAAAATGGATATTCCTTGATTTTTAACTTGTAAAATTTCAAAATAACTCAATAAGGGTTTGTTCTAGTCCTTTATCTTTTTCTTTATTGAAGGAATTTTTAAGCATTTAAATCTGTTAGAGTTTTCACTTACTGCAAATAAACTCAAATTCAGTCGCTCAGGGGAAAAAAATGGTTTTCTTTCTCTTTTTATATATTTGTATATATTTACTTAAGGATTAGAAAATATTAGTGACCATCTGTTAAGGTTAACTTTGCCATTTACAAAAAGGGCATCATAATTTTAAACAAGACATTTTTCCTTATCAGTGTGTGGGGGTGGGGTGGGGTGGGGGTACCATCAATTTTTTATAGTCATTATTTTTAGTGTCTTTTTTTAATCTTCAAAAATTGTCCTGTCTAAATGCTTATATTTCTCCTATATATAGCAGCATCGATTTATAGCCTGAGATTATATCAAAATGGAATGCATTCAGCTTTTTATTTAATTTCTCAGACCTCATTTTGAACTATATTGAGGACTGGTTCAGATTAAATCTGGTCATCTCTCATCTTAAATTGGTTCGCATAACAAAGATGGCCCTTTCCCTCTAGTTTTGCTTGCTGTCATCTGTGGGTTTTATGTTGTCCCATTCAGCTGTGCTCTTGCAGCCTAGAATATGCGTATCTTCATTTGACCAAGGGCAGACAACAGTCTCCACTTCTCGGGTTAACGTATCACCTTTCATGCGACATGACTCTACACAGATGAGTGCTTTATCCTTCCTGTAACTGCATGTCTGCATTATGCCGATGATGCTTCTGCATGATAGAGACGTCTGTGAGGGTTGATTTACATAGACTAGATCATCACTGCTGACAAGAATGAGATAGCACATCCTGCTTTGTGGTTTACATAAACTTGAAAAATTAGATGTTGCTATAAAAAACATAACCATAACAATAACATAACACATATCTGTTAATTTTGTATAAGTCCCATACATAGGTGAATTGTGGTTTTGTTTTGTTTTGGTGAGCCACGCCAGGATCTCATACACTTAGTAGAGAGCAGGGAGAAAGGGAGAGAAAGTGACACCAGGACCCTGCAGTTTGCGCTGCCCTTGTGGTGTCAAGTCTTTTTGTTGTTCTGGATTTTTTGTTTTAATCGGGAGGGTAATGGTTTGCAGTAAGTGCGGTTGTTAGTCCATGTGTAAACTTTCTCCGTTTTCTAGAAAACACTCTCGCCCCCATCCCAGGTCCTCCTCCACCATCCTGCACGAGGACCTGAAAGCCACCAACAGACCCCTCCCCAGAGTCCTTTACTTTGGCTCAGTGCACCAGACCCAGTGTAAGCTCTGCTTTGTGTGTTCCCTTACCTTCTTATTTAACATGATTCCTTCAAGCTCCATCCAAGATGAGGTGAAGAAGGTGAATTCACTTTTAATAGCTGAATAGTAGATAGACCTCTCACAACTTTCTCAGTCACTCTTCTGTTGTTGAATTACCTAGGTTGCTACCAGGTTTTGGCTATTACAAATTGTGCTGGTATGAACACAGGTATGCACAGATCTTTTTGGATGAGTGTGTTCGGTTCCTTGGGCGATAACCCCAGAACAGGAATTACTGGGTCATAGGGTAGGTCCATTTCTAGCCTTCTGAGAGTTCTACAGACTGCTCTCCACTGGAGCTGGGCCAATTTACATTCCCACCAGCAGTGCAGGAGGGTCCCCTTACTCCAGGGCACCCTCTCCAGCATTTGTTGTCACTATCCTTTTTGATGTATGACATTTTCACAGGAAGAAAGTGGTATCTCATTGTTGTGTTTACTGGCATTTCTCTGACAAAGACTGGGCACATTTTTCATTTCAATGACCGTTGGCCTTTTGGATCTCTTCTTGAATTAATATTTTGTTCATCTCCTCTGACCATTTTTAGAGGGGTCATTTGTTTATTTATTATTTGCTACTGAATTTGGTGAGCTCTTATGTATATTTTAGTTATTAGCTTCTTCTCTGATTTATGGCATGTGAAGATACTCTCCCATTCTGTAAGGAGTCTATTTGTCTAGTGGTTTCTTATGTTGTGCAGAAGCTTTGCATTTTCAGTGACTTATGTCACTGAAGATGCCTATAAAATTTAAATATAAAAGAGTGCTGCTAATGCTTTCTCCTAAGTTATTTCATAGTTTCTGACCTAACATCCCAGTCCTTGATCCATTTGGAGTTTATATTTGTGTAGTATGAAATGTAGTGGTTCAGTTTCATTCTTGTTCATCTTTCAACCTAATTTTTTCAACACCATTTGCTGAAAAGACTTTCCTTTCTCCATTTACTAATTTAGGTTCCCTTGTTAAAAATGAGATGTCAGTAGTTGTGGATGGGGGCATGGTGTAAAGTTTTAAACAAGGCATATGCTCTTCCTGGTGAACTATCTCTCTAACCCATTATAGTTTTCTTGGGTTACATAGTTGCTTTTTTTTTTTACATAGTTTGAGCTGAGGTGTGTTCAGGTAGAACTTCCATGAACTTAGCAGTCTGTGTGTGTGTGTCCAGAGCACTGCTCAGCTCTGGCTTATGGTGGTTTGGGATTAAACCTGGGACTTCTGAGCCACAGGCATGAAAGTACCTTCCTTCCTTCCTTCCTTCCTTCCTTCCTTCCTTCCTTCCTTCCTTCCTTCCTTCCTTCCTTCCTTCTGTCCTTCCTTCCTTTCTTCTTCTCCTTCTCCTCCTTCTTCTTCTCCTCCTTCTCCTTCTTCTTTTTTGCCTCCTGGGCTCAGTGCCTACACCACGAATCCACTGGTCTCATGGCCATTTTTTCCATTTGTTATAAATTAAATCAAAAGCCTAGGTTATAGCACATGAAGGACTTGGCTGTAGTGGCTGGGAGTGGGTTTAAACAATCAAAGCTTTATTAGGGTGGTACAGTAGTACAAGATGTATATTTTAGGTACAGCAAGATAAGCAATCATCGGCAGAGGTATAGGTCACTCATTATGTCTGTAGCGTCTTAAGAGTTTACCGGCTAGCTGAGTCACTTGTTCAGTTCCCAGGACAGGCAGCCATGGAGGACACTTCCAGCACACAAGCAATGTCCAGCAACAGTGACCCTTCTCTCACCCGGCACACACGTAAGTTCTGTCCTGAGATCAGCCCAACATCAGCACGCATCTACATTAGTTCATTCCGCAGCGAGATGCTAGTCATGTCACAACAGTGGTTGTTGTTGCTGCCATTGTTGTTGGATAGGACAGAGAGAAATAGAGAGAGGAGGGGAAGATGCCGAGGGGGAAGAGGAAGATAGACACCTGCAGACCTGCTTCACCCCCCATCCACACACACACACGCTGGTGGGGAGCCTGGGACTCCAACCAGGATCCTTGTGTTTGTCCTCATGCTTCACACTATGTGTGTTCAACCCAGTGCACTCTTCTTGTTCTTCCTCTTCTCCTTCTCCTTCTCCTCCTTCTCCTTCCCCTCCTCTTCTTCCTCCTCCTCCTCCTTCTTTTTTTACACAATCATTGTTATCTGTCCCCACCCTCAGTCCTGCATTCTCACCCAGGGATGCTCAGGTCATCTTTGCACGGTGGTTGACCCACAGGTCCTGCCTCACACGCTGTTCCTCTCTTTGCTTTGGCTATAATTATAATGGTTTCTTCATAATAATTTATTGTCATAATCTGGTTAATGTTCATTAATTATTCTTCATACAAAACTATGATGTTAATATTAACTTCCATGAACTATGCTTTGTATGGAAATGAACCAATTTAAAATATTTGCTCCTTTTTTAAACAATGTAAATTGTCTGGGATAAGCCTTCTCATGAATCTCAGCTCACTGGTTTACATATAATGTGACATCTGCTTCAGGACCACAGCCCCCTGTGTACAAATTATTATTTTTTATTTTTTTATAAAAAGGAAACATTGACAAAACCATAGGATAAGGGGGGTACAACTCCACACAGTTCCCACCATTTGAACTCCGCATCTCATCCCCTCCCCTGATAGCTTTCCTAGTCTTTACCTCTCTGGGAGCATGGACCCAAGGTCATTGTGGGATGCAGAAGGTGGAAGGTCTGGCTTCTGTATTTGCTTCCCCGCTGAACATGGGTATTGACAGGTCAATCCATACTCCCAGCCTGTCTCTCTCTTTCCCTGGTGGGGCAGGGCTCTGGGGAAGTAGGGCTCCAGGACACATTGGTGGGGTTGTCTGTTGTAATTTAACTTAAAAAGGGGTTTGGTTGGGGACTGCTGCACATAAAAAGATTCACAGCAGGGAGCTGGGAACTGGTTTAAACAATACAAGGTTTATTTTTAAAAAATATTTATTTATATTTATTTTTCCCTTTTTGTTACTCTTGTTGTTTTCTATTGCTGTAGTTATTGTTGTTGATGTTGTCATTGTTAGATAGGACAGAGAGAAATAGAGAAAGGAGGGGAGGACAGAGGGGGAGAGAAAGACAGACACCTGCAGACCTGCTTTACCACCTGTGAAGCGACTCCCCTGCAGATGGGGAGCCGGAGGCTTGAACCAGGATCCTCATGCCGGTCCTTGCGCTTTGTGCCACATACGCTTAACCCGCTGCGCTACTGCTGACTCCCACAATACAAGGTTTATTAGGGTAAAACAGGTAAAAGACAAAATAAGCAACTGTCGGGAGTTGGGTGGCAGTAGCGCAGTGGGTTAAGTGCACGAAGCGAGAAGCTCAAGGACCGGTGAAACGATCCCGGTTCAAGCCCCTGGCTGCTCTGCACCTTCAGGGGAGTCACTTCACAAGTGGTGAAGCAGGTTTGCAGGTGTCCGTCTTTCTCTTCCCCTTCTGTCTTCCTCTCCACTCTCCATTTCTCTCTGTCCTATCTAACAAAGTCAACATCAATAACAAAATAAGCAACTATCATCAAGGGTTAAGCATACCATAGGTCCATAAAATCTGAGTATAGTTATCAAAAGTTTAGTCCCATAAGATAAACAATGATCAGCTCTGGTAAAGGTTGCTCATGGCTGTAGAGGGGTCTAAAAGTTACCAGCTAGCAGAGTCACGCGTGTTCAGTTTCCAGGAGAAATAGCCATGGCGGTTACCTGGCGCACCTCTGTGGAGATGCGTCTGACCAGGAGCAGAAGCAGCAGCCAAAGAGAGCAACCTGCTCCAAGCTCCATGCTTTATACCTTCCCTTCTCTGTGTGTCCTGCCTCAGGGTGACGTCATGCCTATGCTAATAATCCCAAACTCCTGCCTGTTGGGGTCACCACAGTTGTCTGTCCAGGGAAGTCTGGTTGTCATCATGGTAGTATCCTGGAACCTGGTGGCTGCAAAGAGAGTTAGCATATAAAGCCAAACAAGTTGTTGACTAATCACGAACCTAAAGGCTGGAGTAGTGCAGATGAAGAGTTGGGGGGGGTCGTCTCCATTTTGTAGATAGCGGGTAGGCCTATTTTAGTTATATTCCAAAGGGACTGTGACTATATTGGTTTTATTAATTTATTATTAATTAATCAATTTTATTAATTTATTATTAATTGTTATCACTGTGAATTTTTTTCCCTTCTGTTTTTTTTTAATTCTCAGACCCCTGTTTTTGTCTTTCAGGATGCAGGCTGGCTGGTAGGAGTGAAGGAGTCAGACTGGCTTCAGTACAGAGACCTCACTACCTACAAAGGTCTCTTTCCAGAGAACTTCACCCGCCGCTTAGATTAGACCCAAAAGTATTACAGAAAGAGATTTCTAAGCCTGAAGAGTTCACTTTAACTATTACCCTCTGAATGATTTACAGACTGGTGGCAGACAAAGCTGACAAAGACATGGGAATGGAGCATGTATTAAAAAAGGGGAAAAAAGTAAATAGAGGAAAAAGGTCCTCAGTGGTTCTCACATTTTTGATAACAGGTTTGTTTGTGCTTTGTCAGAGCTGTGAAGATTCTTGTACTTGACCCCCACGTCTAAAGTAGCTTTCTCCAAACCAGAACCTTAATTCCTCTGCACCAAGTGTATGGTATTGAGTGGCCGTCCTGCAGAAGATACGATAAATTGTTCAGTAGTATGAGACAAATCTCTCCCCTACACAGGTGTGAGCACGTGCTCTCACTTCCTTCTCAAGTTTACTGTGTTCAAAACGAAACTGCTGCAAAAAATTTCCATGTTGTTTTTCAACACCTCTCTCTTCTCTCACTCTCTCATATATCTATCTATATAGTGACACAAGGTCATAGACACTAGTTCCCATCACTCCTGCATCTATGTGTATGCACCAAACCACATACACATAGTCGCTTTCTTTGCTTCCCACTGTAGCTCTTTGCCTCTCAAGTGTCACTGGTACATGCATCGCTCCTATGCTGTCTGGCATTACAGTCGCACTTTTGCCTCAGAGCAAAACCAAGCATCCCATTGCCAAAACAGTCGACAGTATCTGTGTGCTTTTTTTTTTTTTCTTTCCCCAGGATGCAATGACTAATAGCATGTGAAAGCTCTTCCCCCTTTGAAGAAAGCAGAGTCTGGTTACCCAGGTATCTGGCCACTGTGGCTAGAGGCTGGCTGGTTGGGATGAGCAGCCAAGTCTTTTTACCTTCTGCCTTTCTGAGATTGGCTAGATGATGGGGCATATAAATTCAACCTCCCCTAAAGGACGCTATTTCAAAAAAAGCTCCTACATACAGAAACATATTTCCACCTATTTATACTTATGCACCTTATCTTCACAGATTCTCTTCCAGTACAATAGACAATGTATGCTGTATTCGCAAACCATCTGTAACAGTTATGTTTTCAGTGCTGTGTCATTCCAAATAAACCTTTGGTAATCACCAGCGATTACCTCAACTCTTTTTTTATGAGTCCTTTTGTTTTGGAATGCTTGTTTCAGTCAGATGCTCTCTTGAGATCGTTGAGTTATTTGTGCAGAAAGATGCTTGTTCCTCTGGGTTGTGCCCTACACTCTTACCTCCCTACCTACCCGCCCCCAGCCGCTTCATTCTGCTCATTGCTGGTCACTCGGTGGTCCCTGCTGCCCTGCCTGGCAATCACTACAGCACAAATAACAGCTGTGGATGGAGGCCCCTCACAGGTGCAGGCTGTGGCTGTCCAGTCTGTGGCACAGAAAATCTTGACGACCTTCATAATCAGCAATTCCCTCTCACACCTGCCTCATTTTTTTTTTTTTGGTTACTTTTGTTTCTGACATGTTTATGTTTTTAGATACATAAAAAAAAAATAGCTCAGATGGAACAGAAGGTTTGATTCACTGGGTCATTTTTATAGAAGTCTTCCATGCAATTTTGATGGCTTTTCGCCCTGCGAACCTAGCTCTGTAAATAAATGTCAGCTGACCCACAATGGACATTCTTGGACTTTCACATTTAGTTGGCATGACTGATTCATGGTATAAATTATCTTGGTGGATTACTATATTTGGTGTTTAAATGCCAATAGAAAAATGGTGGCAACTGACCCCAAATATCTCCTGGGGCTGGTTTATAGGTTACAAGGTGGCTCATCGTGAAAGCTAGTCTAGTGATAGGAAGCTGGATGCCATTTCCTGCTAATGTAACTGATAATCCAACACATAACGAGCAGGAAGTCCAGACTTATATCACAAAGCCATTCCTGACATTGAAACTAGACACTGAGGAGGGCCAGATGGTGGCACTCACACTGCAGTGCGCAAGGATCCAGGTTCAGTTCCCTGGTCCCCACCTGCAGGGGGAAAGCTTCACAAGTGTTGAAGCTGGGCCGCAGCTGTCTCTCTCTTTCCCTCCTCTCTCAATTTCTCTCTGTTTCTATCCAATAATAAATAAATTTTTTTAAAAAGAAATTATACACTAAGTTAAAAACTAAGACTGAAAAATGTGTTCTAATAATAAAACACATTTAATATTATAAAAAGATAATTGCTGCCCTGAACAACTTCCTTTTATTCTCTTTCCCATAGTGACTTTCAAAGTGTAGACTTTGCCACACTTGACCAGAATATCAGTCCTTCACAAGTTTCACGCTACACCGGTAACATTCCTAGATGGATGTAGTAAGTTCTAAAATGATGTTGTTATTTTAGTTATTTATTTATGCAGCTTTTTTCAACCTCAGTATGACTTTATTCAGGGAATGCTTCTTTACAGGATTGTTATTGTCACAAAGACCTATTTCCACATCACCCCCAAGATAGATGTCAGTACATCTCACTCTTCACCAAACTGTCATCTTATTCTAACACGTATTTAGATACCCTTTTAATTAAGCTTTCTGTCTGATTCATAACCTTTGAAATTGTCTAAAAAAAAAAAAGCAGACAGATTTTTTTTTCATTTTAAGGATTTTCAAATCTAAAGTTTCCCAAATTCCTAAAAATTAAGAGGAGGATGGGCTGAAGATGGTATAGTGGCCTTTTCCAAAAATGCCCATGGTTATGCAATGAATATCCCCATTTGTTTAAGTGGATCTTTTTCTAAGATTCATGTGAATAGTTTCAAGGATTTCTTGCACATACCAGTATGGAAGAACTTCGCTTTCTCAGTACAGGTCAGGTTCTAAAGCTGCCAAGTCATCGTCGTACATTTCCTGGTCATATATCGGTGAGTTTGCAGCTTCAGTTTATTCCAGTAATAACATGTAATAACAGTAATGACATGGCAGCTGTATTTGAGCCTCCTCTATACTTTATGACTGTTTTTGAAAATCCAGTGACATTTCACCTTCATATAATACAAACAACTGTTAGCCCAGATAAAGAAAGCTGTAGTTGTTCCTAAACACAGCCCAATGTGGTATTTTTACTCAGCTCAGGCACAGACTTGTTTAGACCTGAGTAATGCATATGAGGACGAGGCAAAGCCCTCTGGAATTCTGAAATTTCCTTTATCATGTTGTTAAATGCAGCAATTTCTCCTGGAATGAGTAAAAGCTCTGAGCATCATGATGCCACCTTGTTTTCATCAGGACCTGCTCTTTCTGACAAAACCAGGATAATGTCTGAGGGAGCCAGGTTACTGCACCCATCGTGTTTGAAGATAACAGGCAAAGAGTGTTCAGGTTCAGAATTCTGAGACCCTCTTGTTGCTACAGGGATAAGTTTATAACCAGACTGAGGAAAACACCAACACGATTTCATAACCTATTCTAATAGTTCATTAAAGAAAAAATGCGGGAGTCGGGCAATAGTGCAGTGGGTTAAGCGCAGGTGGCGCAAAGCGCGAGGACCAGCTTAAAGATCCCGGTTCGAGCCTCTGGCTCCCCACCTGCAGGGGAGTCACTTCACAAACAGTGAAGCAGATCTACAGGTGTCTGTCTTTCTCTCCCCCTCTCTGTCTTCCCCTCCTCTCTCCATTTCTCTCTGTCCTATCCAACAACGACATCAATAACAATAATAATAACTACAACAATAAAACAACAAGGGCAACAAAAGGGAATAAGTAAATAAATAAATATAAAAATATTGAAAAGAAAAGAAAAAAAGCCTCCAGAAATCTTCAAATGCTCCAAGAAATCAGGTTTAAAGATGACTGAAATTCAGTACTTTAATCTACCCAAATTGCATGGCTACACACCTCAGAGCCTTAGAGAAAGATTGACTTATCTTGATAAGACGCCACTACTCTTTTCAAATGAATTGAAACTGCCTTGTGTTTTTCTAACTTGGAACCCAACTAGACACCGTATATGTTTTAAGTCATCTCTTAGAGATGAACTCCCATCCAGTTCCCTTTTGTGGTAATGTGACAGCTCTCGTCTTTCCAGTATAGGACCTCTTCCTATAACTCAAATAAATGCAATTGGGCATTGGGTTATTGCAGGGACAAAATGATGACTGGTGTTTTCTTAGCACACTTAGGAAATTGAGACCCATGTGAGACTTTTCTTCCTTGACCCCCCGTCTACCTCAGACCTACGTTATGATTATCCTGTTATGCAGCAGCAGGTGAAGATGAAGCCTGGTGTTCACAGGCTCCACTCCTCAATGAACAGCAAGGTTTTAATAAATTGTTCACAAAAGCCCAGTAAGACATTCTTGAATAAGCTTAACAGTCTATCTTAATATATTTTTTGACTTATTGTTTATCCTTTCTTACGACTGCTTCACGGCAACGTGTGTTGCCATTTTTAGTTACCAGGAAATTGAAACGCAGCCCTTAAAGTCTATGCAAATTGAGAGAAGGACCCGGACCCAGTAGCTTGAAGTTCTTTCAATAGGTACCTCAGATTGTTCTTGTTTTCCTAAGTCCAAGTTAATTCCCAGTCTTCTATGATCTCAGGTCCAAGACTCAGGTTGTATTTGTCTTGCAGACTCCTTATTCTCTGAGCCCATCAGGCTTGGTATTTTACCTCCTAAGAAATATTTCCAGATTTTTATAGTGCCATCGACACCCAGTGCCATGTGGAGGCACACTGATGACACTTCCCCTTCAATAAATACTCAACTTCATATTCCTCTGCTCTGCTCTCCCAAATCCTGCCTGTGACCATAAAGTGATGTATGCATGAGACATTTGATGATGCCACCAAAGATCCCCACACTCTGAGGTGCTAGGATATTTATTTTTCAATCTCTTTGACTGTTTCTTTTATGTAAATTTTAATAATTTCCCTTCCTGCTGCCAGAGGGTTTGGAGTGGTCCAGGGGAGGGCATTCCTCAGCTCCATCTTTTGCTCTGTATCCTGACTGTTCACAGAGGATGTTACCTTTGGAGTTTCTGATAATGACTTCTGAGTACACACACTCATTTATTCATTAAACATTTGCCAAGCTCTTGCTGAGTGTCAGTTACTGTTCAATGAATGGGACCACACTTTCTAAGACTGTATGCTTAAGGAACTGCTCTCAAAATACTGCTGCAATGCCATAAGATTAAACTAAAGGTTTCCCTCTTTCAGAACCCTTAAAAGCTGAAAACATAAATGCTTGCTTGTATGCTTCAATTTCCATATTACCAACACCTGACTGCTTCTGCCCTCCAAATGTCATGGGTCTTTGCCTGTAATGCCCCATTGCTTGCAGGAGGAATGCTTCTCGTCCCTGTCAAAGATGTCTTCCTATCTTCTTATTTCCCTTCTCAGTTTGTTCCATCTCAGTAAACTATTAGACACTGATATCAAAATGTTGCCTCTCCTACTCTTCTCCTCCTGCCATCCACACACACAGAGTGAATGTTTATTCTCTTGTATGTTTTATGGGATCCCTGCACATCAACATGGCCTTTTTTTTTTAAGATTGATGTATTGTGACAGAAGGGAGAAAACATGATCAGAGCACTGCTCAGTTCTTGCAAAAGGTGGTGCTGGTGTTGAATCTGCTACCGCTGGGACCTTGGCTATGCAAACTGTTGCTTGAGCAGGCCGAGCCAAATTCCTAGTCCTATTTCTGCATGACCTTCAAAGCCAAATCCCATTCATCAGTGCTTTTACTATCAGACAGTCCTCCTCAATTCCCCACCCCTCCCTCCCACCCATCTCTATATTCTGTTCACCCTCTCCTGGAATTACTTCTGTCTACTTTCTCCTAAACTCCCTGCCCCTTCAAGGGGAAGCACAGCTGCCACCTGCTTTACCAGTTAAGCCCTCAGCCCGTCCTCATCCTCATTTAGGAAAATTAATGTATATTTTATAGTATTTAATTTTGTATTTCTCCCTCCAGCTGATAAACTTTCTATCACTCTTCCCTGTGTTCTGTTGCAGGGGAGATACTTCTGTATTTTTAGATAATACTGCCAGTTCTAGGCTATCTTGCATTTTATTTTATACTAACCTGCTGATACTCAAGCATTACTTTATTGCTTTGTGAGTATCAGGTCCGATGATTAGGAAACTCAAGGCTTCTTTTTTTACATGTGATATCTACTGGAGTGTCTCCTTCAGAGGCTTTCCAATCCACTAAGAAAAAAATTATTTATGACAGGAGAGGAAAAGAAAGGAACAGAGCATCATTCTGGATATTCTTTGTGGTTCAATTCTCCCACTGGACACTGAATTCAGAATCTCCTGCTTAAGTGATGAAAGCTTTATCGACTACACCACTTCCTTGTGTTTATTTTTTAATGTTTCATTTGCTTATTTGGGGTAGAAAAAGGGAGAAGGAGAGAGGGGGTGAGAGGAAGAAACATGCTGCAGTATTTCACAGTCCATGGAACTTCGCCCCTGCAGGTAAGACAAGGTACTTGAGCCCAGGTCCTTGTGCACTGTAATGCATGTTATAGCTACGGGGTGTCATGGCTCAGCCTCTCACACCCATGTCTAAGGACAGCAAAAAGGCGGGTGGAAAGGAAAAGAATAAAGCAACACTTCACAAGCAATGAAGCAGGTCTGCAGGTATCTCTCTTTCTCTCCCTCTCTGTCTCTTCTCCACTTCATCTCTCTCTGTCCTATCAAGTGAAAAGAAGAAGGAGAAGAAAGTGGCTACGAGGAGTCGTAGATTCATATTGCTGGCTCTGAGCCCCAGCAATAATCCTGGAGGCCAAAATAAAAGCACATAAATTCAAATCAGCCCAGTGTCGACTGAAGTTGTGCATTCACACACAGGTGCACGTGCATTCACACACAGGTCCATGTGTGCTGCACGTACGTACGTGTATGTGTGTATCTGTCTTGTGCTGCCCAAGTATCCTTCTAAACGGGACCTTTGAGCATTGCCTTCACATGGACCTGGATGAGTTTGGTGGAGAAAGACCCTTATGCCAGTTCGGGAACAGCCATTGGCTGTCTAAACCTTCAGGAATCAATTCTTCTTCTTCTTTTTTTGGTCTGGAATCGAACTGGTATAGACCTTTTCTAGTGTAGTACAAGAGAAAGCAAGTAGTAAGCACTTTTATTGGCTCAAAATATTTACAGTATCAACTCAACTCAGAATCACAAATTATTAGCACATAAAGATCCACGCCTCTCACTTTGAGGGCAGGGAAAATAGGGGATTAGAACTAACAATCTTATTCATAGTACAATTGGGCAAATAAGTTGCCTGGTTTACTTTTTCAGGGTCTTTATGCTTATTTAATGCTGTGTCTTGGCTTTTTTATTACTTTTATTAAGGAAATATTTTACAGGACTACTGTTGTGTTAAGGATACAGTCTCACATCACAAATCATGTCCCAGCACACTTCACCCACCACCAAAATGCCATTTACCTCTAACATAGGGCTCTGAGTCCCCAGGCCCTCCCGGCTTTGTTTTATTCCCAACTTTCCTCCTGGGTCATAATGGTTCAGCTGTTAATAGATGCCACTTAGTGGATATAACAGTAATGTCATAACCTCTTCTTGCCAGAAGAGGGTGCCATAAGTTAGTGTAAGTGATTATAGTCAACTATTTTGTTTGGAAATGTTTCATTATCTTCCCTTACAGTTTAAAAATAAATTACTAAATTTCATATATATATATACATATATATATACATATATATATGTATATATATATGTATATATATGTATATATATATATATGTATATATATATTATTTGAAGTGTGTGAGAGAGAGAAAAAGAGAGAGAAAGTATTGAATGTTAACATGGGTTTTTGGGATTTTTAAAACTTGTGGTCCATTCTCTAGTCTTGCTTCCATGTTCTTGTACATACAGGATTTTACTATCTTGAAGGATTCTTTCTTTTCTTTTAAATTTTAGATATATAGAAAGACAGAGAGAAAGGAGAAACAGTGCAGCGCTGCTTCACCACTGGCACTGTGCTCGGTGTTCCCATGAGGTGACTCAAGCTTGAGCCTAGGTCCCTATGAATGTGAAGCATTCCCCTGTGCAAGCTCTCTCCCAGATGCCCTGCCTACTTAGGAGAAGGCTGCTCTGCTTACCACGATGCCACTAACACACCTCTAGCTCTTGCTGCTTACGGGATACCAAGCAGGTAAATCCAGCTAGAAGTCAGGCTTTCCCCATCTGTCAAATGGAGTTGATTAGAACCACTTGGAATTACTAATGGGTTTTCAGAAACTCCATGGTGCCTTTTTGCATAGAAAAACATGTCCTGACTTCTGACAACCCAATATTATAGTGATAAATTGTCTCAAGAGTTAAACTGTCCTTAAGACGAATATAAGAAGCATTTACCTGAAAGAAAAACAACTGGCACGTGGCGGGTGACGTCATCAGAGTTAAATAGTATTGTTTCCGTGTACAGAGACTTTCCTGAGAACACACATCCTCCAAATAGCAGTGTTTGGACTCCCATTGCTTTATCTTTTTCAAAAGCAATACAGTGTCACGGAATTACAAGGTTCCAAGGCAAACTCTTCCAAATTCTTTTGGTTGTGGTTGTTACTGCTGTTCTATTCCGACAATGACAGGTTCTGGGTGTACCATCTATCAGATTACATCAATGGCTGCCCAGAAAGCTGGGTTCCTGGGCTGAAGCCCATGACTAGATCACTCACTGGGAGAGGAAGGCTGGGTATCTGGAAGCCAGTCTTAAGGCTATTGCTCAAAGCAGCAGTTCCCTGAAGGCCACAGGCACCTGGAAGCCACAGAACCTGTGGATAAGAGTAGACAGACTACAAAGGTTTGGCTGAAAAAAAATAGGAACAGACAAAAACTTACTGCTAGAGCTGGGGGTATGCACTGACCCGTCAAAGCCCATGTCCAGCAGAGAAGCAATTACAGAAGCCAGAACTCCCACCTTCTGCTCCCCTATAAAGAATTTTGGTCCATATTTCCACAGGGGTAAAGAATAGAGAAGCTTCCGATGGAGGAGATGGGACATGGAACTCTGGTGGCGAGAACTGTACGGAATTACACCTCTATTACAATTATACCCTTTCCAATCCTGTAGATCAATATTTAAGTCACTAATAAAAAAATAGAAACTCAATGCTAATCATTTATAGTCCGCATGTGTGGGTTGCCTTCTCATGCTCCTTGCCCGTGTTTTTATTGTTGTATTATTTTAAAAATCAATTTATAAGAATTTTTAGAAGAAAGGGCAGGAGATAGCTTGGTGGTTATGCAGAAGATCCTTATGCCTGAGACTCTGAAGTCCTAGGTTCAATACTTAGCAGCACCATAAGCCAGAGGTGAATGGTGTTCTGGTCTCTCTATATATATATTTCTCTCTCCTTTGTCATTAAAATAAAATAAATAAAACATTTAAAAAAATTTTACAGGACTTGCCATGACACACCAGATTGAACTCATGCAAGGATCCTGGTTGGAGGCCCTCCCCACCTGTGTATGGGGAGGGGAGCACTTTACGAATGAAGAATCAGTGCTCTCACTTTCTTTCCCTGTCTATCTCCCCACCCCCTCTGCAAATATAAAGAAATGGGAAAAATGGGCTGGGGAAATAACATAGTGGTTATGCAAAAGACTCTCATGCCTAAGGCTCTGAGGTCTCAGGTTCAAGCCAGAGCTGAGCAGTGCTCTGGTCTCAGTCTCTCTCACATTAAAATAAATAAAATTTTTAAAAAGAAAGGGAGAAAATGGCCACCCTGAGCAATGGATTATTTATTTATTATTTGTGTGTGTGTGTGTATGTAAAAAAAGATTTACAAACATTTTATTGATAACGACTCCTTTGAAACTATGTTGAAAGTATTTCCATTTGTGTGCTATTCACTTATTTTCAACACCTTTTGGTGAATGGAAGATCAAATGCTACTTTTAGTTAAAGATATCAGTTTTTCCTTCTGGTCTATGTCTTTATTTTGTTTTTTCAGTGAGAGGCATATGAATTTAATGTTAACATTGAATGTGAATTATAAGGCAACCACCTCTAAGCTTGAAATAAAAATGTCTTTGGGGACTCAGGTTCAATGGCACAAGGAAAAATAACAAATAAGTAGGGCTACATTCAAAGAAGAAGCTTTTGTATAGTTAACATGAAAAAATAACTTGCATAAAAATAACAATAATCTGAATGGGAAAAGATGCTTACAAAGCGTATATACCAGTTGGTAAATGTCCAAAATATATAATCAAATCATAAAACACATAGCAAAATAGCAATTTGATTAAAAGATTGCACAAGAGATCTGAACAGGCATATGAATCTGAAGCAACCAGGCAAACAAGTCTCCACTATGCATGTAAAAAGATGTTCAGTCTCTCCCGTATAGGAAAACGTCCGTGTATATCAAGCTAACTCAGTCAGAAACCGGTTTTGTTATGTGTGCGATCCAGGTTCAAGCAGACGCTTTGGTGCTGCTATATCTTTCCCTCCATCTCTTTGTCTCTGTCTTCCTCTTTCTATCTGAAAAGTCATTGCAGACTGTGAGGACCTGCCCATAACCAAGGAAAAGAGAAAGAGAAAGGCCTAACAACACACTAGCAGCACCTGTGAGGTAAGCTCTTACCTAAAGAGCAGGGTGGAGAGGATGTTGGTGGGGATGTAATGTAATGCTGAAGCTGGGGAAACTGGCTAAGTCTGAGGGACCACCAACTACTCCCAGGAAGGGTCCTTCATGGTGGCATCTTGAAAAGAACTACAAGAGGGCTCTGTCTGTGTTAAGGTGTGTCAAGTATAAACTCTTTTTTACTCAGCTCTGGCTTATGGTGGTGCAGGGGGTTGAACCTGGGACTTTGGAGCCTCAGGCATGACCGTCTCTTTGCATAACCATTATATTATCTACCCCCACACAAAAGTATAAACTCTTTGTTAGAAAGCTATTAATTTGGGAGTTATGTAAAAAAAGAGCATGAAGGTGTACAGAAAGCCTGAAGAGACAGACCCACCAGGACCATGAAGAGAGAGGAAAAGGCCCACCCATGCATCTTTTCTTCTCTTAAATTCCTATCTACATTCTCTACATCACACCTGGGGCTAGCTTTGCATTGGTCGGCTGAGATCACCAGGTGTGGCTACCTTGCCAGATCGCCTTCTACAGTTTTCAAGGTGTTTCTACAACTGCCTCCCTACCATTTCCCAGTGCCGTCTGTCTTCCCCACTGGTGTGGGGGCGTGACTCAGCTATTTGGGGTTCTAGACCCCCTGCCCCTGCCCTGTCCTTAACAAAACAACCACAGAGAAAGCTCAGTAGGTTTCTGGCTACAATATCAGCAAGTGAAATAATCCCTCATTTACATCAGCTGTCTTTCTTGGCTATTCCCCAACAACAGCCACAACAAAACTCCAGTAATTGAAAGAGATATATGAACCCCACCGCCCCCGCAGAACTACTTTCAGTAGATAAGAAATGGAGAAACGGAAGGATGTCTAGATGTCTGTTAGCAGGTAACTGGATGACGAAGATACAGGAAGGGTACTCCAGGGTGAGAAGCTGAAATACAGGGATACATGGATGGACCCCTAGGGCTTTATGCTAAATGGAGTAGGTCAGATGCAGAGAGACAAGCACAGTGGGACTTTCCTCCTAGATGGCCCAAAAACAAAATAACTGGGGGGCCACGTGGTGGTGCATCTGGTTAGTACACATAGAACTAAGTATAAGAAGGGGAGGCAAAAAGGGTTTGAGCTCTGGGCTCCATACCTGCAGGGAGGACGCTTCACAAATGGTGAAGCAGGTCTGCAGGTGTCTTTCTCTCTCTCTCTACCTCCACCCGCCCCCCTCAATTTCTCTCTGTCCTATCCAATAAAATGGAGGGGGGAAAAAAGGCTTCTAGAAGCAGTGAATTCTTAATTTTGGTCCCAAGCCCCAGCAATAATCCTGGAGACAAAACAAAAAACCTAAATGAGGCAAATAAATAAAGATAAACTTTTAAACTTTTAATCACCAAGAGCAAAGTAGTGGTTACCAAAAAAGGGAGAGGGGAGGGATATTGGGATATTAGGTAAATAGGTACAGGATAGAATGGGCTTTTTAGTGGTGAACTGAACGTAGTGTATGTAAAATACAAAACAGATACTGATTAATAATGATGCACAAATGGAACTTAAAAGTATCATATGCAATGTTACATCAACAAAGAATACAAAAAAATTCTTTTTTTTTAAAGTACTAGAATAGTTGCTGAGTTGTAATTGCTTTAGAATGCAAAGACACTTCAAATAACAAAAGCATAAATTCTTAATGTGGTTTCAGTCTTTTTTATTTTTTAAAATTTCTTTATTGGGGGGCCAGGTGGTGGTGCACCTGGTTGAGCATACAAGTTATAGTTCTCAAGGATCCAGGTTCGAGCACCAGGTCCTCACCTGCAGGGGGAGAGCTTCACGAGCGGTGAAGCAGTGCTGCAGGTGTCTCTCTGTCTCTCTCCCTCTATCACCCCCTTCCCTCTCAATTTCTGACTGTCTCTATTTTTTTTAATTTCTTTATTGGGGAATGAATGTTTTACAGTTGACAGTAAATACAGTAGTTTCTACATGCATAACATTTCTCTTTTTCCCACACAACAATACAACCCCACGTGGTTTCAGTTTTCGTACTAAAAGGTATCTGTAGACAGTATGGTAACAATTTCACATTCATTTCCATGTATTGAGCCAATTCCTTAAAGATAATTTATTGAATAACCAATTATACTTCCTTTCTGATTTGAATGTACACATTTGTCAAAAGGTAAAATAGTACATGTGAGGAAATCTCTTCATTGATTTTTCTCTTTTATAATTATTTTTACGGTGGGGTTAGTGCTTTACAGTGCAGTCATTAAAACAGCTTTCTGGATTTTTTCATTGTGTTCCATGAATATATTCTAGTGCAATACTGTATGAAGACATATTTGTGCTTTATTTTTTAGAAAGTGTATTGGGATAGCAAGGTAAAAAAAAAAATAGTTACCAGCAGAAGAAGGATAAACAGTAAAAAAAAAAAAAAAAAAAAGCTGTCTGCCTCAAAGGTGAGACCGAGGGATACATTTCAGCAAAGAGAAAGTCAGCTGCCTCCTTGCTTGGGAGGAATATATTGGCTATATACCTTGCAACTGAAACTGAGTTTTGAGGGGAAAACAAGGGAAGGGGAGTTCCACAAGCCACCATGGCATCAAAGGCAGATTTCAGTCCTGCCGGTTCCCTCCTAGTCCATCACCAAGTGTGGAAGCCTTTTCTTTTGATGTTCAGGATGACGAGAAGCTGAGGGCTGGTTTTTGCTCTTGTAAATGTCTCTGGTCTAGCTCTGATCTGTGGCTATTCTGGCAGCCTGGCAAAAGCCTTATTCACTTATAATTGTCTGCCACTGCATGTTATTTTATAGATGTGAATTTACACAATGGCAGGTAAATTTCTTTTAAATCATTCTAAGAGTTTCCTCTACCATGCCAGCTGTTTTCCCCTTTTTGTTTTTGAACCATGAATTTTTAAAAATTTTTCTTTCTTTATTTGATAGAAACAGCCAGAAATTGAGAGGAAGGGGAGACAGAGAGGAAGAGAGACAGACAGACACCTGCAATTCTGCTTTACCACTTGTGACTCTGTCCCTCTGCAGGTGAGGACCAGGGGCTTGAACATGGATCCTTGCACACTACCATACATGTATTCAACCAGCTATGCCACCACCTGGCCCCCACATGAGATTTTTCAGTAAAGATTTTCCAGGGCCCTTGAGTTTGCTTCCAAAATTACAATCTAGAATATTTAACTTTTTTTTTTCTTTCAGGGTTATTGCTGGGACTCAGTGCCTGCACTACAAATCCATTGCCCCTGGGAGCTTTCTTTTCCCCCTCTTGTTGCCCTGGTTCTTTATTGTTATTATTGATGTCTTTGTTGTTTGATAGGACAGAGAGAAATGGAGAGAGGAGGGAAGACTGAGAGGGGGAGAGAAAGATAAACACCTGCAGACCTGTTTCACCCACTGTGAAGGGACCCCCCCTGCAGGTGGGAAGCCCGGGGCTGGAACCAGGATCCTTACGCCAGTCCTTGCGCTTTGTGCCATGTACGCTTAACACGATGCACCATGTCCTGCTTTTAGAACTGCTCACTTGACAAACACATTGCCTGCACTTGTGATACTAGATACAAAAGGAAAACCAAAGCCAATGTAATAGGATAGTGTACTACAACCTAGGTTTAAAAAATATTTAAATAAATAAAATAAAAGAATTTTAAAGCAAAATGTCTTTTTTATTATTTATTTTCCCTTTTGTTGCCCTTGTTGTTTTATTGTTGTAGTTACTATTGTTGTTACTGATATCATTGTTTTTGGATAGGACAGAGAAATGGAGAGAGGAGGGGAAGACAGAGAGGGGGAGAGAAAGACAGACACCTGCAGACCTGCTTCACCGCCTGTGAAGTGACTCCATTGCAGGTGGGGAGCCGGGGGCTCAAACTGAGATCCTTATGCCGGTCCTTGTGCTTTGTGCCACCTGCGCTTAACCTGCTGTGTCACCGCCTGTCTCCACAATGAACTTTATTCCTTTTCTTAAAAAAAAAAATGTTTATGTCTTAACTTCATCACTTGAATTTTGAAGATAGGAAGAGAGAGAGAAAAAAGTCAAGAGACTGGGACAAAGAGAGCGAAAAAGAGAGATAGCAGCATGGGAGATGGAATCTCAAGCATGACAAGCTGGTCCACAGAGCTATTTTGCTTGCCCTGATCCCCTTACTTTTAGTAAAGTGAGCTTGGTATTGCTCAGATCTGTTGATTGCTTCACATTGCTTCACACTTAATGTGTGTAAAATGGAAGGTAGTTTGGGGTAAAATAATTAATAATAATAATAAGTTGTTACATTGTGGGGGAAAAAATCTGGCAGTATTAATATTGCTGTTCATTCTCCACTAAGTAAGTGACTATGGTTCTCGACTCCTCATTCCATCCATGCCACTGGTGGCCTTGCATGCATGTGTCTCTGAATGAGTCTCTCTATTCAGGAGTTCTTATCTAAAGAGAACCTGCTGTCTGTCACAGAAGGACACACCCAAAATGGGATGGAGCAGAGACAGAATCCTCCCCCCGGGGCCTCCCCTATGTATTGAATTCATAGACATATCCTCAGCTCCTTCCTGGGCTGGGACATCTGTCCTGAAGTTAACTCACTGCTTCCTGTCCAAGAGGTCACTTCCTGTTTGAGTATGTTTGAGTTGCAAACAGTTGTTGGGCTGCTCTTAGCAGCTGTGCCATTTTCTAACAAAGCCAAGAAAAAGAAAAGCATGCTGGTGACTCTTAGCCTGCTTCTGGTTTTCCTGGCTCCTGGTAAGTGTGTTGCATAGATGACGTGAGCTTTATCTTTACTTACGAAGCTGTTCTACGGATTATTACTAACATTTCCCCATTATTTTTGTCATCACTCCTATTTCAGCCAGCCAGTTAACTTTCAACTTGGAAGGAAGAAAGGCATCCATCACCAGGCAGACCGGCTCATCTGTTGTAATCACTTGTGGTGTTCTTGCTCAGACAATCACCTACATGCACTGGTACAAATACCAAGAGGGAGAAGCCCCGGAGCGCCTTCTCTACTATGATTTCTCCAAATCAAAGTTTGTGGTGGAATCGGGAATCATTTCAGGAAAGTACCATGCTTATAAATTTACAGAGAATAGCTGCAAATTCGTAATTCGAAATCTAGACAGAAACGATATCGGTGTGTATTTCTGTGCTGCGTGGGACAGTCACAGTGATTCAGCCTTGCCCAGAACTGCAGTGAAAAGTTTGCTTGTATCTGCCAAGGGAAAGACCTTCGCCTGCCTCATTTCCTGCCTCAACTTCATTGTCTTTTGAAGGGGGGGGGGCGGGGAAACCTGGGGAACCAATCAATACCCTCTGCCCTTATCCCCAGCTATGTTCTAACTCCTCAATGCATCATAAGACTTTTCACCTCTAGATCTTAGATCAGCCGCCTGGCAGAAATAGCTTTTTGAGCTCCCTTAAGACCTAGGAGCTGGTAGAATCCATTCACTATGCTTTTTCAAACAGAGAAGATCATCTTGGATTGAGTTTTAGGGGAGACATTTGGAAGAGAAATGGAAAGGTAATTGTGTTGACTCATTTAAAAAATTTTTTTATTTATAAAAAGGAAACATTAACAAAACCACAGGATAAGAGGGGGACAACTTTGCACAATTCCCACCACCAGAACTCCCTATACCATCCCCTCCCCTGATAGCTTTCCTAGTCTCTATCCCTCTGGGAGCATGGACCCAGGGTCATTGTGGAACACAAAGGTGGAAGGTCTGGCTTCTGTCATTGCTTCCCCGCTGAACATGGGCGTTGACAGGTCGATCCAAACTCCCAGCCTGCCTCTCTCTTTCCCTAGTGGGGCAGGGCTCTGGGGAAGTGGGGCTCCAGGACACATTGGTGGGGTTGTCTGTCCAGGGAAGTCTGGTCGCATCCTACTAGCATGTGGAACCTGGTGGCTGAAAAAAGAGTTAACAGACAAAGCCAAACAGTGCAATAGTGCAGATGAAGTGTTGGGGGGTCCTCCATTTTGTAGATAGCTAGTAGGCATATTTTAGTTATGTTTCAAAGGGCTTGTAGCTATACTAGTGGGTTTTTGTTTGTTAGTTTGTTTGTTTTGCCTGAGCCTGAAATCTGATATGCAGGTGGATCCTAATTATTGTCTGGGGAGATGATGTCATGGCTCTTTTATCCAATCACTGCCCAGAGGAAATGGAGGGCATTCCTTCCCCATTTAGGAGTGTGAGAAATGATACAACAAAAACTTGGAACTCCGTGAAGACCTGAAGCTGGCATTCAGTTAGTTATTTCTGGAAAAGCTAGTGTTTCCTTCACCAAACAAGGCTATTATTGATATAGTAAAAATCAGTAGAGAAAAGTGATCATGACAATTATGTCAGTCCTTGGACTCTACGTAGGAGTTCTCTCCACTTAGGAACTAGAGTGCAAGCTCAGTCCACAGCCAGGACTGCTCTGTCTTAAACAGGCCAAGCCAGTGCCCCTTTACACCTAGCTATAAATGTGCCCTTTCCAACATTAACAACAACAACAAAGACATAAACTGAAATGTGTCTTATCAAATTACTTTGCCAATTAATAAAATTTGTGAACACTTAGGACAGTCGTCTAATGAGTAGCATTTACATATTTACTTATTTATTTATTCCTCGATTTATTCATTAGCTTTTGAGAGGAATTCCATGAACTGAATAAAGGACTTTAAGCAATGCAGACTTATACTCCTCTACTGGGCTATACCCTCCAATTCCTCATATACATTTACACTGAAAAGTCAAGCAGGAAGGGGATGTGGTTGCCATACTGGGCTGTGTTTAAAGATGCAAAAATGAGCATTGAAGTAAAGAAATGTCCCACTCATATGTGCACATCTGCTTATTGGATCTGTCAGCTATCCACCAGAGCTTCTAAGTGTAAATCTAGCTTAAGAGTCCAAGCTACTGGAACAAAACATGGTCCACGGGGGCACTCAAAAGGATGTTAAGTCCCTTAGTTCAGCCACCTCCTGGTCACTGCTGAAAATGAGCTAGGGACGTGTTACCCACAGTAGATATGATGGATGCAGAGTGTTCCAGTCAACTGATGTGCAATGCCCTAAGGCCCAGGCTAACAACCCCAGAAAGTGGTGTTCACATAGCTTGAATTCTTGCAGATCTAAGAAGTCAGGTTTTACTTTTGGAGGGTAGGTAAACAGTTTCCAAGAGAGAATACATGTATGAAAATAGAACCAAAAAATTGCAAAGTTATAATGCCTCTGAAATAGCCATTAGATCCAGAGACTCAGAAAGGGGAGGAGCACAACATGGAGCCTGGGGAGCTAAATTCTCATCATGAGAAAGCACAGTGGTTTGCTGGAGGATGGTGTGCACTGACACCTATCTTGCAGAAATGGGGAAGTGTACCCTTGTAGCAACAGCCATGTAAATCAACATTCTCTCAGTGATTTCAAAGTTGAAGAAAAAAATGGGAAACACAGTCTCTGCATACCACCCAAAACAAGGCCACAGAGGTGAGGTCATCTGCCCAGGGAAGTCAGGATAGAATCAGCGTAGCATCTGCTGGGATTGGCCCATGTGCTGTGCTCACACTTTCTTTTTTTTAATTTTGTATTATCTTTATTTATTGGATAGAGACAGCCAGAAATCAAGAGGTAAGGAGGTGATAGAGAGGGAACGTCAGAAAGACACCTGCAGCCCTGCTTTGCCATTTGTGCAGTTTTCCCCCTGTAGGTGGGGGACGGAGGCTCAAACCTGGGTCCTTGCGCACTGAAACGTGTGCTCAACCAGGAGCGCCACCCTCTGGCCCCCACACATTCTACTTTTCTATGATGTCTGACAAGGTTTTTTTTTCCCCTTCTGAACAGAAAATCAAAAGAAATTACTTGCCAGGATTATATAGCTTTCACACTATTGGAGGACACTTAAAATCAAATAGGCTTAAAATCAAATAGGCTCCCTGAATCAAATGCCCACTTTGTAATTCAGATGGTAGCCATGCCTTTGGGGCAGGAATTATGTTCTGTGGTCTTTTCCTCTGAAGCAAGCAACACATTCCTTGTTCTGTTAATATCAAGAGGCTAAAAGAATCAGGAGATTTGTCGACTGCCAGATTGGGGCCTGTATCTGAAATCAAATCTTACTTAAATGTGTAGCTTTGAAAAACATTTAAAACATCAGCCCTACTTTATTTGTGAACTACTGATGGTAACATTTTTCTCCTAAGATTATTTTCAGAACTGAATTAAGCAATGAACATAAAACAGTTCTGAAGTGTAGTTCATGTCTAGTCAATCACAGCTGTTGTTACTGTTACTGTTTCACCAACACTCTTTAATCATGTCTCAGAACTCTCACCATTTGGAATCCCTCCTTTAACCTTGTGGTCAAAATTCAGTCTTGCCTTTGGGGGCCCTCCCTCACCCTATTTCTCTCACCAGACGTCTCCCGGCAACACATTGGAAGCACCTGCTCCAGCCCTGACCTAGCCTCTCCCACCCAACCATCGTGGCTCCTCCCAGAAGTCATAGCTGTGAGATCACATCTGGACTTTTCTCCACCTGGGCTGCACTCAGAGTCATGCTGGGGCTCCTTGCTCTCCTGTGGGCCCTCCAGCTGCCCGGTAAGTCCTGACGCCACGGTTCCTTCTACCTTGCTGGATACAATGCAGAGACACAGGGTGGACCTGAGGCTTTTGCCCTCCGCTGCTTCACTCCTTTCTCCCTTGCAGGCAGCCAGGCAGCGGTCACCCTGGAGCAGCCTCTTGCGGTGCTGGGGCGCAGGGGCAGCTCTGCCATCCTGCCCTGCACGGTCCACACCAAGGTCAGCTACATCCACTGGTACCGCCACCAGGAGGGGAGAGCCCCCGAGAGACTCCTCGTAATGGCCATGCTCAAGTCAGATGTGCGGTGGGATTCAGTCCTGAAAGCAGATAAAGCTGTCGTCAACAAGGCCAAGGATGGCTCCAGCTGTTCCCTGTCAGTGCTGAGACTGGGGAAACAGGATGAGGGCAGGTACTACTGTGCTGCCTGGGTGAGCACAGCTCCAAGCACTGCATTGGCCTTTGTACAAAAAGTACCAGGAGGCAAAGCGCAAGCACCGGGGCTCAAGGATCCCGGTTGGAGCCCCCGGCTCCCCACCTGCAGGGAAGTCGCTTCACAGGCGGTGAAGCAGGTCTGCAGGTGTCTGCCTTTCTCTCTCCTTCTCTGTCTTCCCCTCCTCTCTCCATTTCTCTCTGTCCTATCCAACAACAAATGACATTGACAATAACAATAATAACCACAAGGAGGCTACAACAACAAGGGCAACAAAAGGGGGAAGAAATGGCCTCCAGGGGCGGTGGATTCATCGTGCAGGCACGGAGCCCAGCAATAACCCTGGAGGCAAAAAAAAAAAAAAAAAGTACCAGGTTCTCCCAGTCAGTCTGGTCCTGGCAGCTTCTACCACCTAGGGGTTCTAAGTTTTGCCAAAGTATAATTCTTCTCCTCCTTTGGTCCACTGCATATAATCTGATGAGACTAAAGACACAAAACACTCAATCTGGTGCCTACACAGGGAACCACCTAGTTGAGAGGGAGCTTTACAAAGATCATTCACCCTCGTGCTTCTGAAGCAGTTGGAAGATACTCTGTTTTGTTCACTCCAGCATCCACTAGCCACATGAGCATATCAAACATTTGAAAATGTAGGAGTGTCCAAAATGGTCCAAATGCCTGAGGTGAGTTTGACAACATGTGTAAATTATAAAAGACTTAGCATTAAAGTGAAATCTACTATGAACTGGATATAGAGTGAATGTTGAAATGAACTCAGCTTAATGGCTTATTTTTAGGGAAAGGTCTGGGAAATTGTTCAAGCAAATTACTGATGTCAGAGTGGTCATCAGTACTCCTTGGTCTGGTCTGATGTGGAGGACCGTGCACAACTGTTTGCACAGAAATCAGCTAAAGTGGTGACGACAGGCTTCACAATGAGAGGAGACCGTCATATTCACCTTCACTAATGGGGACTTTGATTTTGTTGACTGGGCCAACGTGGTCTTGCTTCCAGGCTGGTCAGGGGGAAAGCATATTTTACTCAAACATCCCATCACTGTTCCAAGCTGTAACTCTGGCAGTCCTTGACACTGATGACTGGTCTCCATCCTGTACTCCTGTGTTACCTCCTACCAGTTCCTTTTGACAAATGTTTACTTCTATAGTCAGAAAAGAAATTAAAAAGCTGTATTTTGCATTCAACTGCTTTCCTCCATCCTTTATCTTTCCAGTATGTCATACAGTACAAGTCATCTAACCGACTTCAACTTCAACCCTTTAGGACTAAAAGAATGATAAAGCCAGTCTGCCTAGAATGAGCGGCATCTGGTGTAACAATTTCTACAAAACCCCCTATATGAGTACAAGACAAACCTGTGCAAGCCATGCAGTACCCATGTCACATTTCTTCTGACAACACTGTCAAAGTGGTAACAAAAGCACTTTATGAGGCAAAAATGAAGTAGAATATATATTACTCAACTCCTTACCTAGACAACTACAATAATAAATGTGTTGTTACCTAGACATCATCCTGTAAAAATAATTCTCAGTTCAAAGAACTGCTAAGAGGCCTGCCCGCCTCAAACTTCATGTTGACTGTTTTGTCTTGTTATTCTCTACTTTCAGCCCTGAGACTGGATTCAGAGAGTTAGTCTAGAGTAAAAAGATAGATTTTTATTGAAAATTACAGCAGCCTCAGAATCAAAATAAAGGTGTTCATGTGGAAACATAAAGGTGGAGAAGAGTAAGCAGATTAACTCACTGGAGGTTTTTTGTTTGTTTGTTTTTTTCAATAAAGCCTGAAAATTCTGTTGCCCAATGAAAGAAAACAAACCTCTGTCAGGTGGCTCAGTCATGTTGTCTTTCAATTTCAACCACCACTGGCCAAAACTGGGTGAATTATAGAGATCACTGATATCCATTATTACAATCACATAAATGTTGGCTCCAGGGTCACTGAGCAGGGGAGAATATCTTCAGAGTGGATCTTGGGGGGGTTGGAGCAGAAGATATTCAAGAAGGCTTTTTTTTCTTTTTCTTTTTTTTTTTGGACAAAGGCAAAAAGCAGTCTTTTTACTTCTCAGCATCCACTCTTGTGCCTTTAAAGAAACCAAAACACTTAATGCTTAGGAACAAGATGTGCTTTTCATTGAAGACTACCCCAAAATAGTGTCACCTCATTCTTCCCAGGACTGTGTACCAGGCAGGGCACCTCAAACTCAACTCTACTTTCAATTTCCATTCTCTTTGGGCTGTTTCTCTTGGGTGTTTCCAAAGGGAACATGGGGATAAGGCCATTGATATAGTATGAGAGTCTGAATCATACAATAAGGATAGACAGAAATAGAAAATGGAGGAAATAAAGCAGGTGGATGAATAAGTAGACTCTGTCTGCTCCTATTTATATAAATATATAATAGAAGTATTGATATATATAATAAACACACACACACATAGGTTTACCCAATCCATGTAAGTAAAACAGGTAAGGCATAAGAAGGCATTTTTTTTACTTAACTTCTCTCTCTACAAAACCACCAAGATCCTTTCTCTAATAGCACAGGATGTGCTTCCATTCCTTCAATAACAAGACAGGAAACTGTCACTAAACTCTGTATGTACAACTTGATTAGTTTTTCAAGCTCCACCCACCATTTCCTTCACCCTCCCAAATTCAGACCAGCTGGTCACCATGTCCTCACTGTCCTGCTTTCTCCTTGAAGACACAGCCTGACAGACAGGATGACACTGCTGGTAGCATTCTCTTTCTTCTTGCTCTGGGCTTGTGAGTTTTTCACTGATCATTTCAGTCTAGAAGAAGAAGCAAAGATATTCCTTAATGTTCCTTCTAAACTCATTTGTTATTCTCTTCTGCTTAAGGGTGGACTTGGGTTATCCAAGGTGGAACAGCCAGAGGCATCCATTTCTGCAGAAGTAAACAAAATAATTGAAATCCATTGCAAAGTAGGGAGCATGGATTTTGAAAGTGATGTCATTTACTGGTACCTGCAGGAACCAAATCAAGCTTTGGAGCATTTGCTTTTCGTGAAGTCAACAGAATACCCAACTAGGAAACACGCTGGTGGGTCAGGCTACAAAATTGAGGCAAGAAAGGATTCTGAAACTTCCACTTCAGTCCTCACCATCAATTTTATAGAGAAAGGAGACACAGGTGCTTAATACTGTGCTGGCTGGGACTCACAGCACTCATTTTATTGTGGCCATTGAGGCAACATCTCCTCTTTGGGTCTTTGCCTATCCACATCCTTGCCAACAGTAGCAACCACAGCTGGGCCCCAGTTAGGTTTCTGGCCTCCTTTTGTCTGATACTTCTGGAGGTTTTCAGGAAGCCGGCTTAGGCTAGGCTTGCATATTAGCTTAGTTCTCTTCCCAGGAACTGTGCTTGCAAACTTTTTTCTTCTTTTTCTTTTTTTTTTCCCACCATTTTTTTTTTCTCAATGAAATAAAGTCTTATTCACTATCCAGGAATTTACGGTAACAGAGCAAGAGTAAGGCATTAGCAATACTTAGCTGGAGGGGCATCTAGGCCATGTGTGTGACTCAGGTTTGAATTTAGCCCTCGTCTCAGTGGGAGAAGCATCAGTTCTGGGGTGGTCTTTCCCTCACTGCCTCTGTCTTTCTGCTTGTATTTTGCTCTGTTTATCTGAAAAACTTGACTCAGAGTGACAAAGTCTCTGGCAGATGACAAGAGAAAACAGTGAGAGAGTGAGACAGCGATCATAAGCCAGAGCTGAGCATTGCTCTGGTTAAAAGAGAGAGAGAGAGAAGGTGGGGGGAGAAGAGGAGAAAATAAAAGAGAAAAGAAAAAAAGGAAGTTAATGCTCTTTTTATTTCGGGGTCAGGTGGTGGCAAAGCTGGTTAAGTGCACACATTACAGTGTGCAAGGACCCAGGTTCAAGTCCCTGGTCCCCACATGCAGGAGGAGAAATCTTTGCAAGTGGTGACACAGGGCTGCAGGTGTCTCTCTGTCTCTCTCCCTTTTTCCCCTGCTCCTCTGAATAAAATAAGAATAGGGATAAATAGCATAATGGTTATGCAAAGAGACTCTCATGTCTGAGGCTCCAAAGTCCCAAATTCAGTTCCCACAACAACATAAGCCAGAGCTGAGCATTGCTCTGGTAAAAATAATAACAATAATGATAATAAAATAAAATACAACAAAGTGAGACAGAGAAGTTTGGACTAAGAGAAGCCATCACTTTGTTTTATGTTTTAGCATGTTTATTTACAACTAAAGCCAAAGGAGATTTGAAAACCCACCCTACAAGGGAAAGAGAGAGGCAGGCTGGGAGCATGGATTGACCAGTCAACGCCCATGTTCAGCGGGGAAGCAATTACAGAAGCCAGACCTCCCACCTTCTGCACCCCACAAGGACCCTGGGTCCATACTCCCAGAGGGATAGAGAATGGGAAAGCTCTCAGGGGAGGGGATGGGATATGGAGACCAGGTGGTGGGAATTGTGTGGAGTTGTACCCCTCCTATCCTATGGTTTTGTTAATGTCTCCTTTCTTAAATAAATAAATAAATAAAAACTTAAGGTAATGATCTTTCAATGCTAGGAAGTCTGTCCTTTTTGAAGTCTGTCCTTTTTGAAGTCTGTCCTTTTTGAAGTCTGTGATATCATACCAAAAAGTTTTAGGAACAAATATTGGTTCATTTAATTGATAAAGAAAGTAAAGTGTAGACAGCTAAATGGATTGGGCAAGGATAAGAAGCCTGTGGTTTTTAAACAAGCTTCAGGTTACTTTTATATTTATATTTAGAGATCAGGGAGGCCAGGAGGTATGTACACACTTGTTGAGCATACACGCTGCCATGTGTGCGCAAGAATCTAAGTTCGAGTCTCTTGTCCCCAAATACAGAATGAAACTTCAGCTAACTGTGGGCTTTCCAAGACTACAAAGCAGGGAGACAGGCTGTGGTTGAGAGAACGCTGGGAACTCAGTGCGTGAGGAGGCAGGCTTCAGTTGTTAGTGTCACACACCCATCATGAGGAAATAATAAATTGTGTTCACATGGCGGCAACTGTTATATAAATCATTATTTATTCAGTAAAATGACTTGGAGAAGTTAGAAGATGTCTTGCATTGTTCCTGTCTCTATGGAGAAAACAAAGTTAACCATTGTGTATTAGTCACTAACAAAATGTATGATTTGGCACTTAATTATGTTAACAAAATTGTGTCTTTATGGAACATGTGCAATCCAGTATTATAAATTTACCTCCCCAAAAATAAAATACTTAAATCCTATTTCTCCCATTACTACCTCATAAATAATTATTTAAAAAATCGTGAGTATACAATAACCACTTATATTATATTATATACAATATAATTAAATCATGGCTAAAAATAAAGTGTAAGGGAACACTCCAAAATTTAATGAGTGGTTATTTCTGAGGAAATATGTAACTATATCTTCTATGTATTTAGGTTAACTTTCTTTTTTTATTTTTTCAGCATTTTATTTATTTATTTATTTACTAGCTAGAAAGAAACAGAGAGAAATTGAGAGGGGAGAAGAAAGACAGAGAGGGAGAGAGACAGAACTCGTGAAGCTTTCTGCCTGTAGGCAGGGACCAGGGGCTTGAACCTTCGTCCTTGTGCAGTGTAACGTAAGTGCTTAACCAGGTGCGCCATTGCCTGGCCCCATTTAGGTTAACTTTCCATACTTTCTTAAATGAGATACTGTTGTTTTATTGTAAAAAGAATGACAAAATAGTTTTCCATGATTTTTAATAATTGTAGTAGTGAGATTGATACCATCATTGAAGACTCAGGTTTGAGACCATCTGAGAGTTTTGTGCAGGCCAGATATATAATGTAATAGAATGTAATAAAATATACTATAATAAAATGCTGAAAGATATATATAGGCAAGGTACATATGTGGAAAATGAAGAACAATATTTCAGTTAATATCAGAATGGATTGTGTGATATAAGAGTGTAATTATGCTTGACTATTATTATTATGAAATAATAGTCAAGTTATTTACTATTAAAATGATACCCACATAGGTTTTTAATGACCTGAAGCATTGGTCACAATATAAAGCTAATCAGAAAAGATTATCAACTCAAATATTTAATCCTCACTTAAAATGTGTATCTAGTGGTCTGGGAGGTGGTGCAGTGGATAGGGAATCGGACTCTCAAGCATGAGGTCCTGAATTCAGTCCCCAGCAGCACATGTACCAAACTGATGTCTGGTTCTTTCTCTCTCTCCTTCTTTCTCATTAATAAATAAAAACAATCTTTAAAGAAAAATGTGTATCTAGTGTATCAGGAGGTGGTGTAGTGGATAAAATGTTGGACCTTGAGGTGTGAGGTACGATCCCCAGTGGTGTATATGTCGGAGTGATAGTCTGGTTCTCTCTCCTGTCTTTCTTCCATGATAATCCATCAACAAATAACTAATAAAAAATGTGCTTCTATGTATTACAGAACACAATCCTACTTCTCTTCTTAAATATGTAGACAAAAATTCAGTGACAACAGGTACACTAAGTCATTTTCTACCCCATTCTACCTACCTATGTGTTCTAATAAATGATTGTTACTTAAGTTCTCATATTAATTGCACCATACCTTTGAGTGGGGATTTGTAACTTTTTAATCACTATCCATATTTGCCAAATAGAGACTATAAATAAAATAAAATAAAACTACTGGGACAACTTAGAGAAATAATAATACAAGAAATTATTTTGTAGATCTTACAAATAGCACAAATGCACGGAATATTAAGATGTTGTATCACTGTGAAAGCTTAGTATTAAACATTAAACAGAGCACGGCTTCAAAAATAGTCTTGCAAGTGGCATAATGTTGATGAGACGGTGGCATGCGAGATGGTCAGAAGTTGAGTCCCTTGTGCTGTGCCTCATTATCTCCTCCACAAGAGCAGTGAAAGCCTTCTTCATGGCACCCAGAGTACAAATGAATTTTTATCTCTCTCTCTTGGTTTTTAATTTTTTTTTAAAAAAATTATATATAAAAAGGAAACACTGACAAAAACCATAGGATAAGAGGGGTACAACTCCACACAATTCCCGCCACCAGAACTCCGTATCCCATCCCCTCCCCCGATAGCTTTCCTATTCTCTATCCCTCTGGGAGTATGGACCCAGGGTCATTGTGGGATGCAATTTCTCTCCTGGGGATCTATCCTAAGGAACCCAACACACCCATCCAAAAAGATTTGTGTATAGCTATGTTCATAGCAGCATGATTTGTTTTTATTTTTATTTTTTGATCCCCTCCCCTGAGAGCTTTCCTACTGGGGCTGTTACTAGGGTTTAATGTCAGCACTACAATCCACTGCTCTCCATGGGTATTTTTTCTTACTAATATTTTTCTAAAAAACTGGATAGGGCAGAGAGTGAATGAAAAAAGAAGTGAGAAAGAGAGGAAGAGAAAGATAGACACCTACAGACCTGCTTCACCGCTCGTGAAGTGTCCCCCCCCCCACACAAGTGGAGAGTAGGAGCTCGAACTCAAGTCCTTGTGCTCAGTAATATGTGCGCATGTCCAGGTGTGCCACCACCCAGCCCCCGAACTTGGATTTCTTAAAGACATACTCTAAACGGCAGCATTTCAATCATTAAAAAACAGCTCAGGGGTTAAAATAGTCCACCCAATATATGTTAGAACCCAGGATCAAGGCCGTGGTCACCACATGGGGTCACCAAGTATACAGGAAGCTTCGAGAGTGAAGCAGCGTTGTGGTGTCACTCCTTATCTCTGTTCATCTCTTCTCTCTGTCTCTATTCTCCGGAAAAAAGTTTCCTCTGGGAGTATTGGGATAGCGTAGACACAAAGTCTCAGCAAAATACTGGTGGCAAAATAAATCAATACATAAAAAGTTGTCCAGTTGGGAGTCGGGTGGTAGCGCAGCAGGTTAAGCCCAGGTGGCACAAAGTGCAAGGACCGGTGGAAGGATCCCGGTTCCAGCCCCCGGCTCCCCACCTGCAGGGGAGTCACTTCACAGGCGGTGAAGCAGGTCTGCAGGTGTCTATCTTTCTCTCCCCCTCTCTGTCTTCCCCTCCTCTCTCCATTTCTCTCTGTCCTATCCAACAACAACGACAACAATAGTAACTACAACAATAAAAAGAAACAACAAGGGCAACAAAAGGGAATAAATGAATAAATAATTATTTTTTTAAAAAGTTGTCCGGTGTTTTATAAGGCATACTAAAATTGTTGATGAGATAGATATTTGATTTTATGTTTTTTTTTAATTATCTGTGTTATAGTAATATAAAGGTTTCATAGCCAAATCCCGAATCACTAGCAAATTACACAGAGATAGGAAACAATAGCAGGTAAGTCTTCATATTTCTGGAGCAAAGTTTCTGTAATGTGGAATAATTTCTAACTCATCTCAAAAAGAACACATTCATATAGAGAATTTTCCTGGGAAATCTTGAATTTTTATATCTACTCTGCGCAGACTGGTGAGGTTCGGGAAGCCACAGAACACACACTGTGAAGAAGCCCAGGAAATGGTCTCAACCACCACTGCTACTGACACCTTGATCACTACCACCCACCCACTTGCCACTGGCCCTCAGGCCTGTCTATGAAAAGGGTCATTCCTCACGCTCTTACCTTCTCTCCTGGAGTTCATCCGACGGTTAAGGATGCCTCTCCTAGAAGCAGTCATCTTCTCTTTCCTCTGGGCTGGTGAGTCTCCACAAACATCATCGCCTCTAACAGGATAGCGTGAAGGAAATGTCTTATGGTCTCCTCTTTCTATTTTTGCTTCCAGGGTTATCACTGGGGCTCAGTGCCAGCATTTCTAATGCACTGCTCTTGGCGGCCGTAGTTTCCATCTTATTGGATACGACAGAGAGAAATTGTGAGAGGAGGAAAGATAGAGAGGGAGAAAGAAAGATAGACACCTGCGGGCATGCTTCACCGCTTGTGAAGCTTCCCCCTGCAGGTGGGGAGGGTTGGGGGGCTTGAACCCAGATCCTCGTGCAGATCCCTGGCTTCTTACTAAGTGCGCTTAACCTGGTGCACCACTGCCCAACCCCACCATACCCTCTTTACATGTGATTCACTTATAGAGATTTGTTCTCTCTCCTTGCAGCTGGCCTTGGGCAGTTTAGGTTGGAACAATCAGAAATATCCATTTCCAAGGAAAGACAGAAAAGCGCTTCCATATCTTGTAAGATGTTCAATGGAAATTTTAACGGAGCATACATCCACTGGTACCGGCAGAAGCCGGGTCAGAGCATAGAACATCTCATGTATATCCAGTCGATATCAAGCCCTGCTAAGCATACAGTGGGTGGGAAGAACAAATTTGAAGCAACTAAAAATTCTCGCACTTCCACCTCAACCTTGAAAGTCAATTTTCTGGAGCAAGAAGATGAGGCCATGTACTACTGTGCCTGCTGGGTGAAACCCACGGTGCTGGAGTTGCCCAGAGGCGCTCCACAAAAACCAGGTTCAGGGTGAGCTCGCCCACATCCTTCCCGACATGGGCGGTCACTGCGGCTGTGCAGCGGGCACCCTGCCTTACCACCCCCGCCTTAGTTACACAAATAGAATCATGTCTTGTGTTTATAATTTTAAAAAATTTATCCTGAAACGACAGTAAAACTGTCCTTGGTTCCTAATATTAAGAGAGAAAGCAAACTTACACTTACAAAAAAAAAATCTTTATTGAATAAAATAGATGAGGGCTGAAGAGATAGCATAAGTATTATGCAAAAGACTCTCATGCCTGAGGCTTCACCATCTTAGGCTCAACCCTCAGCACCGCCATAAGCCAGAGCTGAGCAGTGCTCTCACTCTCTTTCTCTCCATCTCTCTCTCTCTCTTTCTCACTCTCTGTGTTTCTCTGTCATTAAACAATAAAATAAATAAACAAAATTTAAAGGGAAATAAACAGATGAGTAATCCAGCGGAGGCTAACATTTAAGTGTTTGATTGCTAGAATATGCTTATATGCCTGATTTTACTTTTAGGAGATAAAGCCAGGTGGCAGCCAGGTGGTGATGCGCCTGGTTGAGAGCACGTTACAGTGCACAAGGACCCAAGTTCGAGTCCCCGGGACCCCACCTTGAAGGGGAAAGCTTTGTGAGTGGTGAAGCAGTGCTGCAGATGTCTCTCTTCCTCTCTCCTCCTTCTCTTTTGATTCCTGTCTCTAGTCAGTCAAGAGGATGAAAATTCTTTCATTAAATTTTAATTAAAAATAATTTTAAAAAAACCAACAAAATATAAGATGCTTTTCTTAAGTAAAGGTTCTGTCGAAGTATCTGAAGTGTACGTAGTGGCATGTAAATCCCCCAGATTATAAAGGATGTAAGAAAGATGCGAATGAGAGGCAGAGAGACGAGAGCTCAGCACTGCTTTGTGTGGTGCTGATAACAAACAGGAGGTTCCAGGCGTGCAGGACATGTCTTCTACTTTTAAGCGACTTGCCAGCAGTTCCTGAACCTTTATAAACAAGTACTTGGATGGGCCAGGTGGTGGCGTCCGTGGTTAAGTGCACATAGTTCTAAACACAAGGACCCCCCCCAAGGATCCAGGTTGAAGACCCCGGCTCCCCACCTGTAGGGGGGGTCGCTTCACAAGCTGTGAAGCAGATCTGTACATGTCTTTCTTTTTCCCTCTCTATGTCCCCTTCCCTCTCAATTGCTCTCTATCCTATCCAGTGAAATGTAAGAAAAGGTCACCAAGAGCTGTGAATGTAAAGTTGCAGGCACAGAGTCCCAGAGATAACCCTGAAGACAAAAGAACGGAAGGAAAAAGAAAGAAAAAAAAAGTACAATCACTTTATATGTAATAACTAGCTGATTTCATCTGAGCAATGTAAATTCAACATCATTTCAGAGTGCAAATGTTAGTTGTTCACAGTTAATATGTGATTTTATCATTCCATATGCCAGACAGGGAGCTCATTTTGTTTTAAGACAGCCCTGGTCATTTCTAACAAGTTTCTGAAACTTACTCATGTGCTAGATTGAATTCAATATCAATATTTTTACAAGATGTGTGATAAGAGAAACAATTCAACTGGTAGACCATCAAGTTTACACACTGGAGGCTCCCAGTTCTCTCTCTGGTGTGGCATTAGCAAATAGGTACTCTGGCATCTCCCTCTCTCTCTCTCTCTCTCTCTCTCTCTCTCTCTCTCTCCTCTCTCTCTCTCCCTCCTCTCTCTCTCTCTCTCCTCTCTCTCTCTCTCCTCTCTCTCTCTCCTCTCTCTCCCACTCTCTCATTCTCTCTGTCCCATGTGAAATTCCCTCTTTCATATTCCATAAACAGATACATCATTCTAAAATGTTTAGGAGATAAACCAATGTGACAAAAAAAGTACCTAAAATAAGGTTTATGGGCAGCAGTAGACAGCATAATGGTTATACAAACACATTCTCATGCCTGAGACTCCAAAGTACCAGGTTCAGTCCCCTGCACCGCCATAAGCCAGGGCTGAACAGTGCGCTGGTTTAAAAAAAAAAAAACAAAAAACAAGGCCTATGTTATAATATGGCAGTCACATTTTAAAAATATGTATTCCATAGCTTTGTAACTTTTAAAATATCTTTTTTTAGTAACTTTCACCCTCTTCAGCGATAATCTGGTGCTATGATATGTGAATCCTGTCAACTCTCTAAGCAACCCGTTAATGTTACTGCACTGGTTTTCCCACCTGTTCTTGTTCCAGTGGCAAGGTGGTCGGTCCGTGGATGTCTGTCAGCGGGCTGTGCAGACCATCTTTCCAGCAGGCCATTTCCTTCAGTGACTCCCTTGATCAGCTAACTCCCTGCTCACTCACTTTTACCATAAACGTCACACTGGCCAAGTCATTTTCCTCCCTAGAATCTTCAGTAATTTTTAACAATTTAATCTTTTTAAAATGTCATCTTTTAATCTTTTAAAAAAATATAAAAATTACAATCTTCCAAATTTTTCCTTAAATAAAGGTATCTCCAACCTACTTTCGATTCTAACCTTATTACCTAGTGTGGACCTCTAGCTTACAAGTTCACATGCCTTTAAATTTGAATTTAAATTTACTTGGACGTAAATTTATATGACGTGAGATAGATAATTATTTTTGTTTTGTCAACAGATGATAGTCCAGAGTCAGTTTGTAAAGAATCTACTATTATTTACAATTACAATCCCACTTTACATGCTAATATTAAAAAACATTTGCCGTGTATTTATAGTCTGTGTTATTGTTAGTGTGATAACACTCTATCACATATATGAATACATATTTATTATATCATACTATGATTACATTATCCTAATTTATATTATTTTATCATACTATTACTACAGTATCTTATTTTATCAGAGTGAAAACACTGCTCAATTCAGTTCATAAAGTGGGGGCAGGAATTGAACCTGGGTCCTCAGGCTTCCAAGCTCTGTATTCTGACTGGCTGAACTACCTACCTAGCCTGTGTTATTATCATATTACACCAGTAGTTTTATAAAAAGTCTTTAAGCTCGAGGCCAGGAAAGGGAGTTCTGGAATGGACATCCGGATGCCCAAGGTTATGTCCTTTCTGGGTCACTGCATATTAATAAAATCACCTTTTATTAGAACAACACTACTTCCATTAACTTCATTTCCTTTAATCCAATACGAGTGGTATAACATTATAGCACAGGTCCCAAGAAGTTTCTTTTCTTTTCTTTGGCTGGGGGAATGGAGGGTGGAGTGAGGAGAGGGCCCTGTAGCTTCACAAAAAGCTGTTTCACTGCTCTCAGTCTGCTTCGTCCTTCAGATAAAGAGACACAGAGCGAGATACACCAGTGGAGTGGAGCTTCCTCCAGTGCACAGCACATCCCACGTGGTGCAAGACCTCGAGTCTGGGTCCTACACATGGCAAAGCCTACACGGGTGCCCTACCTGGTCCTCCAAACTGCTTTCAATTTATCAGAGAACTGGCCTTTGTTTTGAAGTTTAGTTTAGATAGGAATTTTTTCCCTTTATTTGGGGAATTAATGTTTTACAGTTGCATAACATTTTATACATAATTAATGTTTTACAATTGCATAAAATTTTTATGCATAACATTTCTTGGTTTTCCACACAACAATACAACCCTCACTAGGTCCTCTGCCATCATGTCCCAGGACTCACTCCACCCCAACCACCCACTCCAGAGTCTTTAACTTTGGTGCAATACACTAACTCCAGTCTTGTTCTGCTTAGTATTTTCTCCTCTGATTAAATAGGAAATTCATTATGGGGGGGCAAGCAGTGTCACACCCATAGTATGAAGCTCAAGGACCCACGCAAAGATCTGGGTTTGAGCCCCCAGGCTCTTCACCTACAGAGAGATCACGTTATGAACTGTTCATCTTCTTCTAGCGTTTGCCCTTCTTCCGTAGCCCGTCAACAGCGTCAGGTTGAGCCTGATGTAATGTTTCGAGACCTCCTTTGAATCTGGAGAGGTGGCAGTCGTTGACTATGTGGGTCATAGTCTGTCTGGAGCCGCAGGGGCAGTTCGGGTCGTCTCTGGCTCCCCAGCAATGGAACATAGCGGCGCACCGGCCATGGCCTGTTCGATAGCGATTGAGGAGGGCCCGATCATAACGTGCTAGGTCAAAGCCGGGTGGACGCTCGCAGGGGTCTGTGATGAGGTGTTTGTTCTTGACCTCAGCTGACTGCCAACTCTGTTTCCAAGAGTCTGGAACAGAGAAGTTCAGTGTAGGCGTAGGGGACCAGATTGGATGACGAGATGTCAAGCGTTGGACAGGGTGGGTTGTGAAGCAAGTCTACAGATGTCTCTTTCTCTCCCTCTACCACACCCTCCCCTCTTAATTTCTCTGTTCTATCCAATAACATGGTCAAAAAAAAAAGGGGGGGCACCAAGAGCAGTGGATTTGTAATGTAAGAACCACCAAGTCCCTCAATAAACCTGGAAGCAAAAAAAAAAAGAAAAGAAAGAAAGACATTCACTATGAGCAACGTAGATCGCTCACTGGAGAGACCTCCTGCATGTGTGAAGCCCTGTTTGAAGCCATAGAGGTGCCTAGTACTGGAGACAGATTAGATGTTGTGGCATCTCTCCCTCCCTATGGCCCACACTGTCTTTATCTTCTTTCCTTTCGACCCAGATGAAATAAAAACAATACAGAAAGATACTGGCTCTGCTTGAAAAGAGATTTCATAAGAGATAGAATTCTAAAGACTTCTTTTTTTTCATTCCATTAAAAAAAAGAATATTAATTCAATCTTATTTATCATTGCCCTTGAAAAGAATAGTGTTTCCAAATAATAAAAGTGACTTGTATTTTTACAGTGAACATTAGGAGTATGGTTAAACGGAAAAGATGTCGATGACGTAGTGGTGGTCAGAAGGCAGATTTTAGGAGTGTCCGCAGGTACTATAAGCAGATACTGAAGCAGAAAGATGCCAACCTGAAATCATGCAGTATTACAAGCCAGTGTTGTCATGATTAAACAGAGAATGTGTTCATAGTTCTCAAATATATTGTGTTGGCATATTTCCATTTCAGTTACTAAAGCATTTCCTTTTTTCAGAAGTATGGTCCCAAACTGCTGATGGAGCAGCCCTGCCGTTATAAGATCAGAAAGGTCTTTCCTTTTGATTCACTGACTACATCTCACACAGGCATCTGGAAAGAAACGAAGTCTTACTTTTGCAGATGATTTCCCCATCACTTAGAAAAATAAGTAGTTAACCAATTGGATCTGGTGTCTTTTTCTCTACTTATAATTTCTACCATTTTGGGGGGATTGTCAGCTAATTTTTTTTTGATACTTTTACTGAGGGAATTAGTGGCTCACAGTAAATTGTGTTGATGGTACATGTGTAAAATATTTTCTACAAAACACTCTCAACCCCAGCCAAGGTCCTCCTCCACCATCCTGCACCAGGATCTGAAACCAACCTCCCACCCCCCATACACCAAATCCACCAAATCCAGTCCAAATTCTACTTTGCGTCTCCCACTTTCTGTTCTTGTTTCTCAGCTTCAGTCCATGAGTGAGGCTTATCATCCTTTTAACAATTACTTCCACGATTGAAAACAGACCTTTCAGTAAAATTATCTGAAGATTATTTTATAAAATGTCAGATGCCACAAAAGCCATATTCAAGAGACTCCAGAGGAGGTCGCGATAAGAAATTCTCAATACAGAGGTTCTGAACCTCTAGCCAGAGCATGATGTGATTTTTGTAGTAGCTATAATGGTGCAAAATAACTTAAGTACATACAGAAAATGATCAAGATGTAAAATCAATGATTATTAGAAACATCATATTTTGAATATTTAAGTATGAAATACCTATATTTATTCAATGTGAAACTTGTAAGACATAAAATAACTAACATCAATATCTAAATTTCAAATAGACTTAACTGAAAATGTAGTTCTTTACATAAAATGCATACAGCTGCATTTTAATCAAATGAACATATCTTAGATAATTCATTGTGGGGACCAGGTGGTGGCGCACCTGGTTGAGTGCACATGTTACAAAGAGCAAGGACCCGGGTTTGAGCCCCCAGTCCCCACCTGCAGGGGGGAAGCTTCATGAGTAGTGAAACAGGTCTGCAGGTATCTCTCTGTCTCTCTCTCTCTCTTTCCATCTCCCCCTTCCCTCCCAATTTCTTCCTGTCTCTAGCCAATAAAGATAATTTAAAAAAGAAAAAGTCACTCTTAAAAAAAAAAAAAGAAAATTCAGGGGAGTCAGGCGGTAGCACAGTGGGTTAAGCGCACATGGATGAAGCTCAAGGAGCGGTGTAAGGATCCTGGTCCGAGCCCCCGGCTCCCCACCTGCAGGGGAGTCGCTTCACAGGTGGTGAAGCAGGTCTGCAGGTGTCTGTCTTTCTCTCCCTCTCTCTGTCTTCCCCTCCTCTCTTCATTTCTCTCTGTCCTATCCAACAACAACAACATCAACAACAATAATAAGTACCATAATAATAAAAAAACAAGGGCAATAAAAGGGTAAATAAATATTAAAAAAAAGAAAATTCAGTTGTATCATTTAATTATGCAAATGACTACATCTAAGCTAATCAGACAGGTTTATTTCATTTCATTTCTATCCTATGCACCATGAAAGTAATGCTGATCATGAAACAGTGTTATTTAATAAGATAACAATAAAGCTCAAAGGAAAAACATGTAGTGTGGTCCAGGAGGTGGTGTGGACAAAGCAGTGAACATGAAGTCCTGAGTTCAATCCCCAGCAGCAGTATCAGAGTGATATCTGGCTCTTTCTCTCTCCTCCTATGTTTCTCATAAATAAATAAGTAAATAAATAAAACCTATAAAAAAAAAAAGAAAGAAGGAAAATCTTGTAGCAGAATGATCTGAACTACATCGGTGGATCGTTACTTTGACAAGGTTAGCTTTGGAGTGATTGAGGACACCATCTAGGTCTAAGTAGAAACGATTTCATCAGGTACTTTGTGTCTTCCTGCTTGTTTGTTACATTTATTCACTCATTGCAAAGTACTGTGCACTTCTGCTTTAAAGTAAATGTTTTCCCCCAACTTCTGGATACATGTACATATGCCCCATCTCATGGATCCTGGCTTGTATCTAGGTTTTGAGGTTTGTTAAGAAGTGTACCGCCGGAAATGAATCTAAGGAGTCCTGTGAGCTAGGAAAGGTCTCGTCAAGAGTGATGTAGCTGCTGGGTTCACATTCCATGCCTGACATCTCTGGGCGCAGCCTGAAGTGAAGCATGCCGAGGTGGTATTTACAGCTGTGTCTTATAAAGGAACACCACCGGTTGCTTTTGTTCATTATCTTTTAATGAGCAAAGTCAAAACAGGGAAAGAAAGAGACTCTCCGGGCGCATTAAAGTCAGTCCTTGAAAATATTTCTCTGCTAGTTCAATTCTTGATACTCATCCAGAACCTTTACTTCAAACTCTATTTTTCACAGCACACTTAAATATAACTCATTAGATGAATAAAAGTGTATAATATTGTCATAATAGACAAGGATCAATTTAATAAGAACCGGATAAACAAAATAACCAGAAAAGTAAACCCCTCACCCACAGAGGAATTGTCCCCTACTTACACCAGACATTTCCAAACAGAATTGGGTCATAAAACTTAGGACAAAATCCACTCCCAGGCTGAAAGTAAACAAGTCCTGAACAATATAAAAATACCCCCAGCCTACCCTGGCTCTCAACTCTAGGCCCCCTAACTGGCCAGGAAAGTCTGCCATTCTTAACTTTTCTGGCTTGATTAAAGCTTTCCTTTATCTGCTCTCCCAACTTCTTTCGACTTATTTAATGCCTCATAACTCTGACACTTTACTGCCACACAAATTTAACAGTAAGAATATAAGATAAACAGGCATCTTCTCACTAGAGCTGGACCTCTTTCCTAGTGAGAGAAGAAATAATGAAAGTTATTATCTTGGGCAAGACATGCTATGTGAGAGGGAAGAACAAGAGAACATGAGCTAGAAAAGAATTAAAGGTTTGTCTAGCCCTTACTTCCTGGTTAAGGAAACTTTCCTGTAAGAATTGCTATCTGTGTTGAGCTTAAAATGAGGGGCAGGAGTGAGCCGGGAGGCCATAGGGACATAGCTCTGCTCAAGCATAATCTTGGGTAACATGAGGAAGACTTGAAAAGGGATCTGGCCTTTCCCTTCTTTCTTTGTCTTGAAGAATAATCTAATAAAAAGAAGGAGATATTTTCAGTGTTTATGTGATAGTACGGAAACACATTGCGAGGGAATGGGGAGATAGAGAGGGAGAGAAAAAGAGACACCTATGACATTGCTTCACTGCTTATATGGCTTCCTCTTGCAAGTGGGGATTGGGAAATTGAAGCCAGGTCCTGTGTGCTTAACTAGGTGTTCCACTGTGCAAATCCCCTGCAGTCTCTCTCTCTCTCCCTCTCTCTCTCCATCTATATCTGAAAAATTCACCCCAGATCAAGAAAACCCTGGAAACATTCTTTACAAAGTGAATGCAGGCCTGCATCTTATTTCAGATTCTTTGTTACACTTCTCCAGATAATTAGGCCTTTTGTGCATGGTAACATGTGCACTCAATTTAGTACACCGCTTCCCAGCCTCTAAGGATTTTTTTTTTTAAGGAGGAAAAGTTGAATATGCAAAGTTGAACATGGAGAGAAAAATTAAAAAATCGGGCGTCAGGCAGGCAGTAGCGCAGTGGGTTAAGTGCACGTGGCACGAAGCGCAAGGACCAGCATAAGGATCCCAGTTGGAGTCATTTCACAAGTGGTGAAGCAGGTCTGCAGGTGTCTATCTTTCTCTCTCCCCTCTTGTTGTTAAAATTCGGAGGCTCTAGCTGGCCGGGCTAGCTTCACGGGCGGGTAACAGAGACGACCAGAGACATACGGCTGGGCAGGGAAGCTGTATTTCTTTATTCAGGAACAACGATTCATAAACTAAGACAAACTAATCACCAAACAGAACTCTGTTGCCTCTTTCCCCCGCGACGGCGCCAAGCACTCTCTAACTCTGGAACTCTGGAGCCCTCTCGGGGTTCCTAGGGGCGGGGCCAAGCGGGCCTGCGAAACTAGCAGGACGGATCCAATTTTCTTGGCAGGGGGAGAGCTAGAACAACCCAATGTAAAGCATACAACACCCTCTGTCTTCCCCACCTGTCTCCATTTCTCTCTGCCTTATCTAAGAAGGACAACAACAATAGCTACAACAACAATGAAAAAAAAAAAAAAAAACCAAGGAAAACAAAAGGGAAAATAAATAGAAAAGAAAATTTTTAAAAATCAACCTGTAGGACTGGATCATAGAACTGTAGGGAGAGAATGACTAGAAAGGAGAAAACCAAGGGCAGGGGATTGAACTTGAGTGCTTGTTTGTGACAAAATGTGCACTTAACCCGGTACACCACTATTCAGCCCCACAATCCACTTTCTTTCCTGAAGTGTGTGTGTAGAGGAAAGTGTTGGAACGGCATCTCCACAAAGCTTTAGAGACACACTGGCAGCAATGTATGTGCTGTCTACATCTAGCTGTCTAGATATAGACCTATGGCATATTAAAAATTCAGTGAGATATTTCAATGTCTGCTTTATAATTTTTCTAGATTATAGAAAAATAATGGTTTCATAGCCAAGTCTCAAATCAACATAAAATCACGTAGAGACAGACACAGTTCACAGCAGGTAAGTCTTCATATTTCTGGAGTAAAGTTTCTCTAACATGGAACAATAGAGGTTAAGAATACATGCATGATAGGGAATTACCTAAAAAATCTTGAACATTCCTATCTGACCTGCTCAGCACTAGTGGCGTATAGGAAGCCACAGAAGTCTCTTTTCTGTAGCAGACTGTGAAGAACCCCAGGAAACTGAACACTGAGCCATCACTTCTTTTGAGACACCTCCACCCACTTATGAGAACAACAGCAGTCACTTGTCGCTGACCTGAGCCGTCTTGCTGAAAAGACCTTCTTCACTTTTTTACCTTCTTTCCTGGAGCTTAGCTGGCTGCAAAGATGCCTCTGCTAGAAGCAGTCATCTTCTCCTTCCTCTGGGCAGGTGAGTCGCCACAACCATCATCATATTTTACAGGATAGACTAGAGGAAGTTTCTTATTTATTTATTTTAATGTATGTATTTATTTTCCCTTTTGTTGCCCTTGTTTTTCATTATTGTTGTAGTTATTATTGTTGTTGTTAATGATGTCATCGTTGTTAGATAGGACAGAGAGAAATGGAGAGAGGAGGGGAAGACAGAGAGGGGGAGAGAAAGACACCTGCAGACCTGCTTCACCGCCTGTGAAGCAACCCCCCTGCAGGTGGGGAGCCAGGGGCTCGAACCCGGATCCTTATGCCAGTCCTTGCGCTTTACATCATGTGCGCTTAACCCTCTGCACTGCTGCCCGACTCCCTAGAGGAAGTTCCTTATTACATATTTAGATGAGATTTGTTTCTGGAAATTTCTTTTCAAACTTTCTCTTTTCTTGCCATAGCACTGCTCAGCTCTGGTTTATGGTGGTGGGGGAATGGAACACCCGACCTGGGGACCTCAGGCATGAAAGTCGTATACAAAAGGTTTTGCCTAACCTTTATCTCCCCTGCCTTCTTTTCTTGTAGCTGGCCTTGGACAGTTCAGGTTGGAGCAACCTGAAATATCAGTTTCCAAGGAAAGAGGGAAGAGTGCTCTTATAAGTTGTAAAATGCTCACGGGAGACTTTAGCAATAAATGGATATTCTGGTACCAGCAGAAACCAGATCAGAATATAGAATATATCATGTACGTCTACTCAGTAACAACCCCGAATCAGCTTACTGTAGGTGGGAAGAACAAATATGAAGCACGTAAAAATTCTCGCACTTCCACCTCAACCTTGAAAATCAACTTTCTGGAGAAAGGAGATGAGGCCACGTACTACTGTGCCTCCTGGGTGAACCCACAGTGCTGAATTCTTCAAGATGAGCTCCACAAAAAACAGATCCAGGTGTGAGCTCGCCCACATCCTTCCCGACATGGGCGGTCACCGCGGCTGTGCAGCTGGGCACCCTACCGGATCCCGCCTCCTTACTTACACAAATGGAGTCATGTCTTCATTTATTATTTGCTTATTTTACTGCTCCAAGATGAGCTTTAAGTGAGGTGAAAGGAAATCATTGAGGAGGAGGAAAGGATTGAGATTCCCGAAATGTGTCGGTGACAGTAAACCAACAGGAAGACAATGTAATGCTCATTTTTCTAATTTAACTGGACTGAGGACTTAAAGAAATAGAATAAAATTTAACAGAAATTTAATAGAAACAGAATAAAATTTAAGTGACCAGGTAGTGGCACACATAGTAAAACACACAATTACCAAGCATGGCGACCCCTCAAAAACATGATTTTAAAACCCCAAGCTTTTATTTTAATATGGCAGCCAAATTCTCAAATAAAATAAGAGCTCCATAGCTTTTAAATTTTAAGATTTTTTTTTAGTTGCCTTCAGGGTTATTGCTGGGGCTCAGTGCCTGTACTACAAACCCACCATTCCTGGTGGCCATATTTTCCATTTTATTGGATAGGACCAAGAGATATTGAGAGAGCAGGGGGAGATAGAGAAGGAGAGGAAAAGAGAGTCACCTGCAGACCTGCCTCACTGTTTGTAAAGTGTCCGCCCTACAGGTAGAGAACAGCTTGAACCCAGATTATTGCAGGTCCTTGTACCTGGTACTATGTACACTTAAGTGGATGTCAGGGCCTGGCCCCCTTAAGATGTCTTTTCAATTTGATTAACAATTATCCTGTTTTGGACATACAAGTGAATCAATTTACATGGGAACTATTGATACTAGATTTTTAACCAAAACTTCTCATTGGTTTTTTTTTTAAACTGGGAATATAGATAAAACAAAGGATTGTTTATTCATTGGTATTATTGGCATTGTGATTGGCACATTTCCTATGGTGACAACCCTGTTCTGTGGGACCACAGGCCACCATAGTTTCAGAAGAGTTTGAAGAACTTAGAGAAGCTGAATTAGTCTAAAGTTTTTGATATGAGTTGAATCACTGTGGATGGAGTATGGGGAAAATCTTTGGTGGTGGAACAAAACTCATCATCACAGGTAGGTGTCAGAAGAATATACATTTTTTTAAAGAAAATTCTTAGTTTCATAAGAGTTTGAAGAACTTAGAGAAGCTGAATTAGTCTAAGGTTTTTGATATGAGTTGAATCACTGTGGATGGAGTATGGGTGAAAATCTTTGGTGGTGGAACAAAACTCATCGTCACAGGTAGGTGTCAGAAGAATATACATAATTTATGACGGTAGAAAGAAATTGGGGAAATATATAGTAAAATGTTTATGGGGAAAAAAGGAATGATGTTAGGATTAGATGTAAAAGTCTTCAGGAAATCTGACAGCAAATTTTAATGTAAAGGCTAGCTTAGACAACCCAGCAAATACAGTAACAGCATCTAGTTTTGTGTGTGTGGACTTACATGCAGTAACCATTTGTAACATATGGAACTATCACTGAAGGAAAAACGTGTGTTAATAGGGACAGAAACGAGAAGAAAGTTATTTTTTAAAAATTTTTTTCCCTTTTGTTATCCTTGTTTTATCGTGTGGTTACTATTATAGTTATTGTTATTGATGTCGTTGTTGTTGGATAGGACAGAGAGAAATGGAGAGAGGAGGGGAAGACAGAGAGGGGGAGAGAAAGATAGACACCTGCAGACCTGCTTCACTGTTCGTCAAGCGACCCCCCCTGCAGGTGGGGATCCTGAGGCTCAAGCCTGGATCTTTACGCAGGTCCTTGTGCTTTGCGCCATGTGCGCTTAACCCACTGCACTGCTGAGATACCGCCCAACCCCCAAGAATGTTTATTTATACAAGTGTTATAAGTTGATACATTTCTTTTTCTGATGGGGGAAAAATTGTAAAAGTACCTGGAAATTTGGCTCAGACCCACATGAAGCTCTAACTTCTGCACTTACTCTGTATAATCCTGGGGAATCATGATTATGATTAGTTAAAATCAAGTGTACTGTTAATGCTCTTTTAATGTCCAACTTGAGAAAGTTATAGAAAAGTTGGATATTAAGTTTATCTTGAAAATAATTAAACTTAAATGCTGTAACTAAAGAAAAGGAAGGGAGCAAGAATAGTGTCACAGAAAAAATTTAAACTCATTGATTGATTTTCAATTTCTTTAATAAAATTTATTCCTATAAATAAACTCTTAAAACCTATTCACAATATTATCTGAACTAAAAGAAAAATGTATAATGTCAATATATTATAACCTAATTACATATACAGAGCTATTTAGAAAATTAAGGTTATTCAATTTTTTATTTTGTGTAGGAAAAAAATCATGATTTTTGGGCGGAGGGTAGATAGCATAATGGTTATGCAAACAAACTCTCATGTCTGAGCCTCCAAAGCTCAGGTTCAAGCCCCCACATCACCATAGCCGGAGCTGAACAATGCTCTGGTTAAAAAAAAAAAAATCATGAACTTCGCAACACAAGAATCTTTTCCCATTTCTTCTCAACTGAGGAATATAATTATTTAATTAAGAAATTATCTGTTTAATTATTACAAGGAGAATGTTGGGGAATAATTTGATTTTCAACTGGAAATGAGATAAAAAGGGTCCTACCACTTATAATTTCAACCACTATTTTAACAATAAATGTATTAGTAACATTTCAGCTTTCAAGAGATAATCCTTTGTAACATATGTTGCACATTTTGACATAGCATCTCAGAGAAACCCTAGAAGCATAATTAATGTCATCATACCAATTCTATGCACCCTATTCAGTAACTTTTTAGAAAATAGAAACTGGGGGCTGAGGGGTGGGGGAACGGATGGTGGCCACTTGGTTGAGTGCATACGTTGCTGTGCTCAAGGATCCAGGTTCAATTCCCCAGACCCCACTTGCAGGGGGAAAACTTTGCTAGTGGTGAAACAGTGCTGCAGGTGTCTTTCTGTCTATCTCCCTCTCTATCATCCTTCCATCTTGATTTCTGTCCCTATACAATAAATAAATGAATATAATAAAAATTATAAATAGAAACTAGTGAAGCCTAGGACAGATCAGGAGTCTTATAGGTTAGATTCAAATTTCAGTATCAATAACAGTATAGGTTATTCTTAGTCACATATAAACTTCAAATGAATTGCCAAAACAACTTTTTATTTTGAAACAGCATTTGCTAAAGCAAAACACAATTGTGCATGCACATTATTTGATAACATTAATATAAGAACATCTCCATAGATAACATTTTAGTACCAGTTTTGGAAATGTAACTGTCTTGCTTCTAACTTTAAAGCACTATAAATAAGTTTCATATTTGGCTATCCTAGTGCCCTACTGAAAAACCTGGACTTATTAATGCATGAAATTTAAAAGTTGGTAAGAATAGATATCAACCAGAAAAGAAGTATCTTCAGAAATGGACATGAGAGCCACATGGGAAGAAAAGACTTCAACATGAAAAATTGTTTAGTATACTCTTGAAATTAGATTGCCATTAAGATAAGTGATAGTGTAGTCTGAAAAATGATAACTCCCTCTGACATTCATTAATGTGTAAGATGAAATATTTTCTCTGTGTGTATATGCATAACCATATCCTTCACAATTAGTTAAAGAATATTACTCAAGGCCAGGGGAGATAGCATAATAGTTATGCAAAAAGACTCTCATACCTGAGGCTTCAAAGTTCCAGGTTCAATCTCCCACACCACCATAAGCCAGAGCTGAGCAGTACTGTGGCAAAAATAATAAATAAATAAATAAATAAATAAATAAATAAATAAATATAAACAAGATATTTGGAAGGTTTGTTGAACACAACACTGTGTTATTTTATCATTGTCAGTATATGATAGAAACTTCATACCATGGGGAAGAACACATTTGAACTATCTAAAGATTCTTTTCTGTAGAATGATTACCAACCAGAGTTGAGCAGTACTCTGGTTAAAAGAAAACAGAGAGAGAGAGAGAGAGAGAGAGAGAGAGAGAGAGAGAGAGAATAAGAAGAAGAAAGAAAGAAAGAAAGAAAGAAAGGAAGGAAGAAAGAAAGAAAGGAAGGAAGATTGATTACCAAAATTACCTGGTCTCCTTTCTCACTATCATCCACCCATCCCAATTGTAAAAATGCTCCACTATAATAAAACAAAAAATATTTTAATAATCAATGTGTTTGAGAATGTCTAAAACCTGATATGGGTAGAAAAAAGTCATATCTATTCATAATATGTGGAGAAAAACCAAAGGTTCAATTCCAATCACCTCTCTCCCATTTTATAAATGTAATTTTGAATAAGTTATATAATTATGTGAACCTTTTTTCCTCACTGAAAGTAAATCTAATCACAGCTACTGCCTAAGCTATTGCAGCCAAAGTCATGATAAGTACTAATTCAGTGGCAGTTTTTTTCAAGTCACATAATGTTTGTTTCTCTAATGATTATTTTTTAATTGTTATTCCATCCCTCCTGCCAACAGAAAGACTTGATGGAGACTTTTCTCCCAAGCCCACTGTCTTTCTTCCTTCGGTTGCCGAAATAGAGCACCATAAAGCCGGGACATATCTCTGTCTCCTTGAGAATTTTTTCCCAGATGTTATTAGGGTAGACTGGAAAGAAAAGAATGACAACCAGATCCTAGAATCTCAGCAGGGAAATACCCTAAGGACTGATAAGACGTACATGAAATTCAGCTGGTTGACCGTGACTGAAAATTCCATGGATAAAGAATACAAGTGTGTCATCAAACATGAGTTCAATGAAAGAGGAATTGACCAAGAGATTCTCTTCCCTTCAGTGAACAAAGGTCTGTATATATAAACATAACCTCCCAGAAGGCAATTATTTTTCAAATGACACAATCTGCTTTTTTTTCTGTCATGTATGAATGAATAACACCCATGTGTCTTCTAAAATTATATTTTGTGGTAGCACAATGGGGTTCTACTTTCCATAGAATTAGAATTGCAGCTTTTGAAATATGAAAATAAAACGCTTAATTTTTCTCTGCCTCATCTGCTCAATTCTAAAATATCACATGACCAAAATATTAAGGTCACAGCAATATTTTTAGGGTAGCGATGTGAATTAGATGAAACATCTAGTAACTTGCCATAGAACAAATGCTCAAATGGATATTCCACTTTTGCTGATGTTACTTTATCAAGGAAATAAAACAATACATTTTTAAGAACATCTATCCAGAAAGCAAAGTCACTTTCACTTTAATCTTGCTATACTCAAAGTATAATCAAAACAATAATTTATTATGTGACAAAAATGGAATTTATGTGAGGGAGCCTCATTGAGGCTTGATAACAACAATAAAAACAAAATTCCAGAAGAAAACTGCTACTGCAGTTTTATTAGTGGGATCAGATTTATTCTAATTTATTCTAATCAGATTTATTTTAATTTTATATGTAAATTATGGTAATACTCATACTTAGAGAGTGGTAAGTCTATATGTACAGGCATAGTCTTGTCTACATAATTAATGCATTTCTCGCCTTTGATAAAAGTATCTGCACATTGATTTCAGTCCTGATGTGCATCTGGTCCAGAAAGAGGGAACGGTGAACATATTAGCATGTAATACCATCCAAGAGACTGCAATAGTGAAGAAATGTATTCTTTCCCTAACTGCACAGGGTCATTTGTGATACAGCACTATGTCCCAGAGAGGTAGACATAATACAGGTCCTACACTGTCAAAAGACAGTGTAGGCTGAGGGTCCAATATGCATTGGTCCTAGTTCCCTAGATTAAGGATTTAATGTGGGCTTAAAAGAGTGAAGGCCTATACAGCACTTGAGAAAAAATTAGTTTTTACATTGTCCCATGGCAGAGAAATCATGCTTAGGTATGGGGGAACAAGTACATGTTAAAATATGATAAAATCTTTGATTTGTACTAATTCAAATTTCTGAGTTAAAAAGTAACTTCTCACGTCCTCAGCTTCTCTAGTGAACACAACTTGAGAGCATTTACCTTGGCTTCCTGCTAGATTGTGATAAAAGTGATCAAAGTTGCATTTGTGAAGTGCCTGCTTTCAGTAATATGATATCAACATATTTATTCATGAACTTATTGCGTTTATTTATATTCTTTCCTAAAGTGACATTACTAAATAATTCCTTTCTTTTCCCTGTGTTTAAGAGAGGAAGTGAATACATAATGTCATATATATATATATATATATATATATATATTTTTTTTTAGTGGCTCAATAGTGACTCACAAGATTAGAAGACAATAAGGGTATCATTTCACACCATTCCCACTATCAAAGTTCTCTGTCCCTAACCCCCTTCAGTGGGAACCACCATAGTTTTCCCAACGTCATTGTTGCAGTTTGACTATATATGATTTTCTCAAGTTCTCACCTCAGGCCCGTTTTTGAAGAGAACACTTACAAAATACAGGGAGATGAGTGGTTGTTCTATGTCACAACAACTGTAATGTAAAACTAACACCTAAGTAAAGTAAAATAGATTAACTCATTCAAATTAATGCATTAGTACTATAAACCATTAATCTCCCCCATAGAAAAGAATGCACTAGGGAGGGGGTAGATACCGTAATGGTTCTGCAAAGAGATTCTCATTCCTGAGGCTCCAAAGGCCCAGGTTCAAGCCCCTGTACCACCATAAACCAGAGCAGAGCAGTGCTCTGGTAAAAATAAATAAATAAATAAATAAATAAATAAATAAATAAATAAAATATTTTAAACCATAAGCTCTACAAGTCCAGAAAAAGCATGTGCATTATTAGGAATGCATTCCTAACAATTCTGAAACGTGAGGCTGCTTTCCTTCACTTAGCCGTGAAATGTCCCTTAGACCTGGTTCTTACAGATTCTACAATGAGACACAATAGCAGAGCTTCATGCCAGCAATGAGTGGTGTCTGTTGAAGACTGTAAAGAGGTCATTTGTTTTTACTTTTAGCCAAAGAGTATTTATCAAACACCTTCTACAAGAAAAGCAGAGTGAGAAGAGAAGCAACTAAACAAGGACAGCAAAATATTCTTGAGTACACCACTCAGTTTGATGAAAGTGGTAAGTTTCTGTGCCTGTTTGGTTATATAGTACGCTAAAGTACATATATTTTTTTCCTGCCGGTCAACTTAACTTTTGAAATTCTTTAAGGACAATGGCTTGATTTCTTGAAATAGCTTGAGTATTACTTGAAAATCAATTCACAATTACTTAATATCATCTTAACACCCTACACGCTGGTATTGGCATGAGCTGACTAGCCTATTCTCTGAATGTTTTTCAACAATACACATCATCTATGCTAGTCGTCTTTACATCAAGTTTCTTGTAAGTGATCTTTCTCTTTTATGACTTTAATTGGGGGATAAGAGTTTAGATGCAGCTGTTGACATGCATACAGTCTCCCCATGGATGTTCTCCGCAGAATGTTCTCACCTTCAGCTTAGATCCTTTTACATCATCATACAACAGGACCCCAAGGTTCTGTTCATTCCCTCACTCCTGCTTCTTCCCCAAAGTTCTTTGCTTTGTTTGTTTTTAAAAAATATTTATTTATTTACTATTGGATAGAGACAGAGAGAAGTGGTGGTGTATATAGAGAGGGAGAGAGAGACAGAGAGATACCTGCAGCCCTACTTCTTTCACCACTTGTGAAGCTTTCCTCCTGCAGGCAGGAACTAGGGCCTTGAACCTGAGTCCTTGCAGGCTGTAATGTGTGCACTTAACCAAGTGCGTCACCATCTGCCCACCTCTTTTTAAATTTTTTATTTATCTATTTATTGTTGGACAGAGACAGAGAGAAATTGTGAGGGGGGTAAATAAAATGGGAGAGAGGAAAGTCCTTTGCTTTGGTGCAATACCCCATAGCCAGTCCAAATTCAGTCTTTGTTTTCCCTCTCTGCTGTTATTCCATATGTTCCGCCTATAAGGTACATACTTCGGTATTGTTCCATCTCTTTTTGAATCTTATCTCTTTTTTTTTAATATTTTATTTTATTTATTTATTCCCTTTTGTTGCCCTTGTTGTTTTATTGTTGTAGTTATTATTGTTGTTGTCATTGTTGTTGGATAGGACAGAGAGAAACGGAGAGAGGAGGGGAAGACAGAAAGGAGGAGAGAAAGACAGACACCTGCAGACCTGCTTCACCGCCTGTGAAGCGACTCCCCTGCAGGTGGGGAGCCGGGGTTCGAACCAGGATCCTTATGCCGGTCCTTGTGCCCGGTCCTTGTGCTTTGCGCCACCTGCGCTTAAACCGCTGCGCTACAGCCCGACTCCCTGAATCTTATCTCTTACAATAACAACTTCAAGTTCCATTTCAAGGAGGCATGACTCTCATCTAGTACTTTATTGCATAAAGGCAGGAAACTATGGATATATCACCTCCAACATCCTTTTCCACACCAAGTATAAATAAGTCTGGGATTCTGAGAATAGTACTTTCCACAGAAAAAAACTTGATGCTGTGGTGTTTGGTGTAGTCACTCTTTTCCATTCTATGCATTTTATATGTTATATAAAATTCATCCCTATAGAAAATTCCCTACCTAGCTCCTGTGAATATCATTAAATTCTCTTGGATTTTACTGTTTATAGAGGACTTCTTACATGAACAATGTGTAATGTCACCAATGTTTCTATGTCAGTAGTTGAATCATATGTTTATTATTTTGAGGCGTGGGGGTATTTACTGGTCTTGGATATGCAAATATTTTAAATTAGCTAAGAATGTGTTCTGATAAATCACATTATTGGTTTGATATCTGGTTTCTGGCACATATTAATTGCATAGTATCAGGTGAATTGTTTTCTTCTTTGCATCCATTTATTTGTAAAATGAGAGTGAAAAGTGGTATCTCTCAGGTTATGGTAAAAATTACATGAGATTAAAACATTTCATACAAGTGTCCCAGAATAGGTACTTGTCATTTAGTTAGTGTATAATATTGATAATTATTAGACATAATTTTTACTTAGAGAGATATAAATGGAGCTGAACCTAGGCTGAAAGTCTTTGCCCCTTCTATTCTACTGACATAGAAACATCAGAGACGGGAGTCAGGCGGTAGCGCAGCAGGCTAAGCGCAGGTGGCACAAAGCGCAAGGACTAAGTAAGCAAAGGCTTAAGGATCCCGGTTTGAGCCCCCAGCTCCCCACCTTCAGGGAAGTCACTTCACAAGCAGTGAAGCAGGTCTGCAGGTGTCTTTCTCTCCCCCTCTCTGTCTTCCCCTCCTCTCTCCATTTCTCTCTGTGCTATCCAACAACAACATCAATAACAACAAAAATAATAACTAAAACAATAAATTTTTAAAAGGGCAACAAAAGAGAAAATAAATAAATATAAACAAAAAGAAACATCAGAGACATTACACATTGTTCATGTAAGAAGGCCTCTGTGAACAGTGAAATCCAAGAAAAGTTGATAACATCGCAGGGGCTGGGTAGGATGTTTTATGTAAGACTGAATTACATATAATATATAAAAACTTATTTTTTAAATGCCACCTGACTTCTTTTTTCAAATATTTTATTTTTATTTTTAGATAAATCTACCTTGATTAATGTCAAGATAATAGTTTTCTAATGTATTAGCTTTCACAAGTAGATTCTTTTTTGGAATTGAAGTTCAAAGCCATCTAGTCATTTTCCCCTAACATTTATCCCTCTGGAAATATGGATCAAAATTATTTTTTTAATTATCTTTATTTATTTATTTATTAGATAGAGAAAGCCAGAAATGGAGGAAGAAAGAGGTAGAGAGGAAGAGAAACAGAGACACCTGCAGCACTGTTTTACCACTCGCAAAGCTTGCCCCCTGCAGATGGGGACTGAGGGGCTTGATCCTGGATCCTTGTGCATTGTAACGTGTGCACTCAAGCAGATGTGCCACCACCCAGCCCCTTTTCTCATTTTCCAAAATTCTTTATGGGGTTCAGAAGGTGACAAGTCTGGCTTCTGTAGTTGCTTCACTGCTGGGCATGGACACTGGACATTCTATCCCTAACCCTAACCCCTATTTCTATCTTTTCCGAGTGGACTTCTTAATATGCTGATACGTCTTAAGTATTTGGCATAGGTTCTGTCTGACTTGACCTAAAAGCTGTATTCTGTGTAGTTGTTGGTGGCTGTGCAAGGGGTGGCAGTAGATGTTAATTTGGGGGGTTTGGTGGTCCAGCCATCACTAAGATGGAAGACATCAGAGATATAACATTGTCCTGTTCTTTTAAAGAACAGGAGAAACAAATGGAAGAACCTGTCTTAGACACAATGGGGCAACAACTCAGCAGCACCTCCGCCTACTACGCCTACCTCCTTCTCCTTCTCAAGAGCACCATCTACTTCGCCATCACTGCCTTCAGTCTGATTCGAACTACAGCCTGAGGTGGTGGGAAGAGCTCCTACCAGACTGGAGCAGAAGACTCAATGATTCATCATTGTCTAGTATCCTGAAAAGGATCAGCTCAAGATCTTAGTGGACTTCCTTTCTGGTTTGGGGATTTTTCAGATTGCTGTGTATATTTCTATTAGGTCAATATTGTAGAATGGCTTTTGAAACCAGTGGGCATATGAAGGCATTGCCCTGCAGCAAATACTAATTCTGTGACTATTCATGGACAAAATTAAGGGATACTCTCCACAGAAATTGCAAACAGCCCAGTTAGCTAAGCTTAGTGACTGTACACACACACTGCTCTAGAAGTCAAATCTCATAGTGTCTTTGATGAACTATTTGCCTTGGAAACTTGTTTTTTCCACTTACCTAGAGTGGCTCTGCTTGTTATTTTAATCTTGTATTTTCTATTTTATCATAGAAATACCAAATAAAGAGAAGTCAATAGAGACTTTTGTCTGTGTCTTTTAATTTGATGAAATCAAACTGAGTTTCCAATGTAACAGAAAGTGCAGGACACTGAACGCTTCCCTACTTAAAGTCGATTCTCACGACAGTTCACATGCAGCTCTAAGTTTCTCTCATCGTGGCTTCAATATGGTCATATCTGGTCAGGTAGGGCACCTCCTCTGGTGTTAGCACAGTTCACAGGAGAGAATAGATAGACTGTTGTACCAAGTGAAAACTCCCTCTCTGTCACTACTCTTGTATCATTCTAGAATACAGCAAGAGGCCTGCTCTCCTTTACCTAGAGAAATCACAGCAGGAACTCTTCATGCACCTGGGCCTGTCCTCTCAGTAACACTCCTTGTGTGGGCGGATATGACACGTTTGCAACCTAGTACACTGGCCCTGCTTTTAACCTAAACACTAATCTCCAGACTCTAGACATCTACAGTATCAGAATCATGATCAGTTACTGTTGGTAGGTTTACTTTGATAGCAAAGATATCACACAGACACACACTAAGCACTAACAGTCATTGTTAGGGGGTGGGGCGTGACAGTGGCACACCTGGTTTATGTGCACGTACTATTATGCGCAAGGATATGCGCAAGGACTCAGGTTCAAGCCCCTGCTCTCCACCCACAGGAAGAATGCTACAAGAGCAGTGAAGCAGGTCTGCAGGTCTTTCTCTCCCTCCCTCTATCTCCTCCTCTCAATTTCTCTCTGTCCTATAGAATAAAAAAAGGGGGGGGGGAAGCGGTCTCCAAAAACACTGGATTCCTATGCCACCATTGAGCCTATAAACCTAATCGACTTGATCTGGGACATATATTTAGATGTGAGCCTATGTGACCTCTGCATCTGTGTGGGTCTGAGCTCACAGTCTGTGGAACATTCTAGGCTGAACCCATTGCCAATCTCATCTTCCTCGAGTGGTAGAAGATTTTGGCCCAACCTCCCTTCAGAAAATGGGGCATCCCCTACCATTATTGATTCACATTGAGGATAAGGTCCTATAGGGGCCCACAAAGGGGTCTATTACGTTGTTCCTGATGACATCCTAGCTTCTTCCCACATAAAGAACCCTAGTGTCAACTGCTCTATTCCTACCTTTGGGTCCCTGTTTACTAAACAATTTGTCCTGATTTATATCTTAATGCCTATCAGCGATCAAGTTGCAGATGCTACCATGAAGCCTTCTGACTTCCCTGGGCAGATGGCCTCACCACTGCGTCCTAAAACCTCACCTCTCCAGAGACCTGCCCCACTAGGGAAAGATAGAAATAGGTTGAGGGTATGGATCTACCTGCTAACATACATATTCAGCGAAGAAGCAATTACAGAAGCCATAACTTCCACATTCTGAACCCCGTAAAGAATTTTTATTCTTACTCCTAGAGGGATAAAGAATAGGGAAGCTTCCAGGGGAGAGGATGGGACATGGGAATCTGGTGGTGAAAGCTGTGTGGAACTGTACCCCCATCATCTTACATTCTTGTTAATCATTATTACATCACTAATAGAAAATTCAACAATTTTCAAGAAAAGAGTGCATTCGTTTTTTTATTAAAATAAGTTTAAGTAAAAAAATAATTGCAGTTCTGTGCTTCTGTCTTCCTCTGAAGCAAGCAGGACATTCCTTGTCCCTTTAGTATCCAATGGAAACACGAGATTTGTCTATGGATCAAAATCTGAATTATGAAACTAGTTCTCCACAGATGTGTAGTTTTGAAAATTTTTTGAAACACCAGCCCTACTTTCCCATTCCTAAGGGGAGGAACATAACATTTCTGACACAGGGTTACTTTCACTATCTAAGAAACCAATCAATGTGGTTCTGAAGTGCAGCTAATGTCCATTCAGTAAGAGCTATGGTGATTGTTACTGTTTCACCAACTTCCTCTCTTCATTTCTCAGAACTCTCACCACTTAGAATCCCTCCCTTTACCTTGCGGTTAGACCTTTGTCTTGCCTTTGGGGCCTCCCACTTACACCCCACTTCTCTCATTAATATCTCCTGGCAACACCTTGGAAGCAGCTGCTCCAGCCCTAGCCTTGTCTTTCCCACTCTAGTCATAGCTGTGAGATCACATCTGGACTTTTCTCCACCTGGGCTGCACTCAGAGTCATGCTGGGGCTCCTTGCTCTCCTGTGGGCCCTCCAGCTGCCCGGTAAGTCCTGACGCCACGGTTCCTTCTACCTTGCTGGATACAATGCAGAGATACAGGGTGGACCTGAGGCTTTTGCCCTCCGCTGCTTCACTCCTTTCTCCCTTGCAGGCAGCCAGGCAGCCATCACCCTGGAGCAGCCTCTTGCGGTGCTGGGGCGCAGGGGCAGCTCTGCCATCCTGCCCTGCACGGTCCACACCAAGGTCAGCTACATCCACTGGTACCGCCACCAGGAGGGCAGAGCCCCCGAGAGACTCCTCGTAATGGCCATGCTCAAGTCAGATGTGCGGTGGGATTCTGTCCTGAAAGCAGATAAAGTCACAGCGATGGAGAGCAAGGATGGCTCCAGCTGTACCTTGTCAGTGCTGAGGCTGGAGAAAAATGATGAGGGCAGGTACTACTGTGCCGCCTGGTATCAGCACAGCCCTGCACACCCCACTGGCTCAGGTGCAAAAAGTACTCAGACTCCCCCAGTCAGTTCAAACCTGTCAATTTCCACTGCTAAGTGATATTGTAGGGTTGTCCTGGGGTAATTCCTCAATATCCTTTCCCCTCAGTCACCCCCTCTCTCAGATCTGTAGGTAACTTGATGAGACTAGAGAACAGCTAGCAGAATGGCCTGGCTCCAAAGTATCTAACAGGAAGGGACCTTCTAAAGAGTAGCCAGTCTGAAATGTTTAAGCAGTTGGAGGGGGGTCTGTGTTACTGAGTCCTGTAACCACTAGCCAAGTGTGACTACCAAGCATTAGAAATGAACAAATGTCCCAATGTCCAAGCTCAGACTGGTTGCATATGTGACATACAAAATGTATTTTATTTTATTTTATTATTATTATTTTTTTCTTTCTTCCTCCAGGGTTATTGCTGGGCTCGGTGCCTGCACCATGAATCCACCGCTCCTGGAGGCCATTTTTTTCCCCCTTTTGTTGCCCTTGTTGTAGCTTCGTTGTGGTTATTATTATTGCCCTTGTTAACACAATTCGTTGTTGGATAGGACAGAGAGAAATGGAGAGAGGAGGGGAAGACAGAGAGGGGGAGAGAAAGACAGACACCTGCAGACCTGCTTCACCGCCTGTGAAGCGACTCCCCTGCAGGTGGGGAGCTGGGGACTCGAACAGGGATCCTCACGCCGGTCCCCGCGCTTTGCGCCACATGCGCTCAACCCACTGCGCCACCACTCGACCCCCTCAAAATGTATTTTGAAAGCACCAGAACAATTGAAATAACATACTGTGAATATTATATTGTGAAAATGCTCAAGTGTTATTATCTTTATTTTAAATTTTTATTTATAAAATGGAAACACTGACAATACTATAGGATAAGGGGGCCAGATGGTGGCACACCTGGTTGAGCACACGTGTTACAATCTGCAAGGACCCAGGTTCAAGCCCCCGGTCCCCACTTGCAGGGGAAAATCTTCACGAATGGTGAAGCAGGGCTGCAGGTGTCTCTCTGTCTCTCTCCCTCTCTATCTCACCTTCTCCTCTTGATTTCTGGTTGTCTCTATCCAATAAATAAAGATCATTTAAAAAAATTTTAAAGACCATAGGATAAGAGGGGTACAATTCCACATAATTCCCACCACCAGAACTCTGTATGCCACCCCCTCCCCTGATAGCTTTCCTATTTTTTAATCCTCTGGGAGTATGGACCCAGGGTCATTGTGGGGTGCAGAAGGTGGAAGGTCTGGCTTCTGTAATTGCTTCTCCATTTAACATAAGTGTTGTCAGATTGATCCATACTCCCAGTCTGTCTCTCTCTTTCCTTAGTAGGGCAGGGATCTGGGGAAGCAGGGCTCCAGTGTACATTGATGAAGTCATCTGCCCAGGGAAGTTTGGTTGGCATCATGGTAGCATCTGGAACCTGGTGGATGAAAAAAGAGTTAACATATACAGCTGAACAAATTATTGACTAATCATAAACCTAAAGGCTGGAATATTACAGATGAAGATTTGGGGTCTCCATTTTGGAAAAAGTTAGTAAGTCTATTTTAGGTATATTACAAAGGTCCCATGACTTTACTAGTTTTTGCCTGAGCCTGAAATCCAATATGCAGGTGGACCCAAGTTATTGTCTGGGGAGATAATGTTATGGCTGGGAAAAGGCTAGAAAGCTGGATCAGGGAAGAGAGTAGCTTCCAAATATGGGAAAAGTGTATAAATATCCTTGACTGTAAACCCTGTCGATTTGATCTGGGGCACAGATTAAGCATAGGAGCCTATGTAACCTCTGCATCCCTCTAGGTCTGAGCTCACATTCTGTGGTCATGAGTAGCAACATTCCAAGTTGCACCAATTTTAGGAATCTTCCTCAGGTGGTAGACAGAGTATGTTATCCAGCCTCTCTTTGGAGGATGGAACATTCTCTACTGTTGTTGATCCACAATGAGGGCAAGGTCCTATACGGGCCCACAAAGGGGTCCATTAATGATGTTCCTGATGGAGATGACCAGTGATAAAGGACAGAGGGATCTATCTGAGGTCTAGGCCCATCATGTCTGTGTGGGAATCTCAGGACTCCCTGCCTAGGGCCCCAGATTATGAGGTGGCCTGATAGTGACTAAAGAGCCACAATTAAAGTAAACCAGTCTCTTGCCCTTATTCAGCTTTTATAGTCCTTACATTGATAAGGTTAGTTTTGGAGTGGCTGAGGGAAGTGTAACAGGAAGTAAGTAAGGAGGGTATCTAGGTCTAAGTAGAAACTATTTCATTTGGTACTTTACGGTGTACTTTTAGGTGTTTCTACTTGCTTGCTTCATTTATTGACTCACTGCAAACTATTTTCCCCTTTTCTTTTATGTATATATTTTGCCCTCATTTATGGATATATGTGCACATCTGCCCTATCTCATGGGAACCTGGCCTATACCTAGGTTTTGGGGCTTTGTAGGAAGTGAACCACCCAAAATGGAATTACGGAGTCCTATGAGTCAAATGTTATTTTTCTTTTTTTTAATTTTTTATTATTTATTTAAGAAAGGATTAATTAACAAAACCATAGGGTAGGAGGGGTACAATTCCACACAATTCCCACCACCCAATCTCCATATCCCACCTCCTCCCCTGATAGCTTTCCCATTCTCTATCCCTCTGGGAGCATGGACCCAGGGTCATTGAGGGTTGCAGAAGATGGAAGGTCTGCCTTCTGTAATTGCTTCCCCACTGAACATGGGCGTTGACTGGTCGGTCCATACTCCCAGTCTGCCTCTCTCTTTCCCTAGTAGGGTGGGTCTCTGGGGAAGCAGAGCTCCAGGACACATTGGTGGGGTCTTCAATCCAGGGAAGCCTGGCCAGCATCCTGATGACATCTGGAACCTGGTGACTGAAAAGAGAGTTAACATACGAAGCCAAACAAATTGTTGAGCAATCATGGACCCAAAGCTTGGAATAGTGGAGAGGAAGTGTTAGGGGGGTACTCACTGCAAACTCTAGTGTACTTCTGCTTTCAGGTATATATTTTGCAGTAGTTTATGGATACGTGTGAACATAAGCTCTCTCTCACAGTACCTGGTGTATATCTAGGTTTTGGGACTTTGTTAGAAAGTGAACCACCTGAGATGGAATTAGAGTATACTATGAGAGGAAAGGCCTCACCCGAGTAATGAAGCTGAAGAGTTGTCATTCCACACATTAAGTCTCTGAAGTGAAGCATGTTGAGGTGGCAGGGATTGTGTTGTTTAGGTTGTGATCGGCAGATGCAATATTTGATATGGATTGGGAGAGGCATACGGGAAAGTCGGCCCTATCCAAGGATTCCAGGACTGGTGGAAGTAGAGGCTCTATAGTGGAGATGTGAGGTTCCTGCTGTCTTAGGGTTCAAAAATACAATCAATAGTTAATGTTATCATCACATTATTTGGTAATTGGGTTAACTTTGAAAAGTCATTTTGTTAGGGTTTTATACAGTACCCAGTATCTTGTATATAGCTGTGCTATTGGTTGCTTCTGATCTACCTGGTCTAGGCTTTTGAGAGAGTCTGCATATAATTACAGAGCCTATATATTGAAAAGATTCAGTTTGTGTTTTGAAAAACTTTGAGACATACAATTAATTTTCCCCCTCTCGTACTAATTAACTAGTGATTTATATTATTACATTTTACTAGGAGTGTACATAAACACCATTCCCACCACCAAAAGACTGTGACCCATCCCTTCCACCCACTCCCACCCCCCACTGGCCCAGGAAGCTGCATGTCTACCCCTCACCACAGGGTTTTTACTTTGATGCCCTACTTACAATTTGGTCAGGTCCTGCTTTTAGTTTCCCTTTCAGATCTTCTTACTCAACTTCTGTTGATGAGTGGGATCATCCCATACTCACCTTTATCTTTCTGACTTAGCTCACTTAACATAATTCCTTCTAGCTCTGTCCAAGATGGGTCAGAGAAGGTGAGTTCATTGTTCTTGATAGCTGCATAGTATTCCATTGTGTATATATACCACAGCTTTCTCAGCCACTCATCTGGTGTTGGGCACCTGGGTTGCTTCCAGGTTTTAGCTATTATGAATTGTGCTGCTATGAACATGGGAGTACACACCTCTTTTTGGTGGGGTGTTATGGAGTCCTTGGGGTATAACCCCAGGAGAGGAATTACTGGATCATATGGAAGGTCCATGTCTAGCCTTGTGAGAGTTTTCTAGACTGCTCTCCACAGAGGCTGGACCAATTTACATTCCCACCAGCAATGCAAAAGGGTTCCTCTGTCCCCACAGCCTCTCCAGCATTTGTTGCTGCTGTCCTTTTTGATGTATGCCATTCTTACAGGAGTGAGGTGGTATCTTAGTGTTGTCTTCATTTGCATTTCTCTGACAATCAGTGACCTAGAGCAGTTTTTCATATGTTTGTTAGCCTTTTGGATCTCCTCTGTAGTGAATGTTTTGTTCATATCCTCTGCCCATTTTTGGATGGGGTCATTTGCTTTTTTGGTGCTAAGTTTGCTGAGCTCTTTATATATTTTGGTGATTAGTTTCTTGTCTGATGTATGGCATGTGAAGATCTCCTCCCATTCTGCGAGGGGTCTCTTTGTTTGTTTAATAGTTTCTTTGGATGTGCAGAAGCTTTTCAATTTGATGTATTCCCATTGCTTTGTTTCTGCTTTAGTCTTCCTTTCAATTGGGTTTGATTCATCAAAATGTCCTTGAGGTGTAGGTGGGAAACTGTTTTACCAATGTTTTCCTCTAAGTATTTGATTGTTTCTGGTCTGACATCCAGGTCTTTGATCCATTGGGAGTTGATTTTTGTTTCTGGTGAGATAAAGAGGTTCAATTTCATTCTTCTGCATGTTACAACCCAGTTTTCCCAGCACCATTTATTGAAGAGAGCCTCCTTTTTCCATTTAATCCTTTGGGCCCCCTTATCAAAGATTAGATTTCCATAGGTGTGGGGATTTATTTCTGGGCTTTCAATTCTATTCCACTGGTCTGTGTGCCTATTTTTGTTCCAGTAACATGCTGTTTTGATGATGATGGCTTTATCATATAGTTTAAGGTCTGGGAGTGTGATGCCTCCATTTCTGTTTCTTTTCCTCAAGATGGTTTTGGCAATTCTAGGTGTTTTCAGGTTCCAGATAAATGATTGTAGTGTTTGTTCTATTCTCTTAAAGAAGCTTCGTGGAACTTTGATGAGTATTGCATTAAATTTGTATATGGCTCTGGGGAGAATATTCATTTTGATGTTATTTATTCTTCCAATCCATGAGCATGGGATATCTTTCCATTTCTTGGTATCAGTTTCTATTTCCTTGAGCAGCGACTCATAGTTTTTAGCATACAAGTCTTTCACTTCTTTGATCAACTTTATTCCTAGGTATTTGATTGATTTTACTGAAACAGTAAATGGGAGTGATTTCTGGATGTCTTCTTCTTCAGATTTAGTGTTTGCATAAAGAAATGCCACTGATTTTTGTACATTGATTTTGTAGCCTGATACCTTGCTATATTGCCTAATAACTTCCAGTAATTTTCTGCTGGATTCTTTAGGTCTTCCTATGTATACTATCATATCATCTGCAAATAGTGAGAGCTTGACTTCTTCCCTTCCAATCTGTATTCCTTTGATTCCTTTCTCTTGCCTGATTGCTATGGCAAGAACTTCCAATACTATGTTGAAGAGTAACGGTGACAGTGGACAGCCCTGTCTAGTCCCCGATCTGAGGGGGAATGCTTTCAGCTTCTGTCCATTGAGTATGATGTTGGCTGTAGGTTTGCTATATATAGACTACATTATCTTGAGGAATTTCCCATCTATTCCCATTTTTTGTAGAGTTTTGAGCATGAATGGATGTTGGATTTTGTCAAAGGCTTTCTCTGCATCTATTGAGATAATCATGTAGTTTTTGGCTTTGCTTTTATTGATGTGGTGAATGACATTGATTGACTTACGGATGTTGAACCAGCCTTGCATTCCTGGGATGAATCCTACTTGGTCGTGATGAACAATCTTTTTGATATGTTGCTGTATCCAGTTAGCCAGGATCTTGTTTAATATTTTGGCATCTATGTTCATCAGAGATATTGGTCTGTAGTTTTCCTTTTTTGTTCTGTCCCTATCAGCTTTTGGTATCAGGGTGATGTTGGCTTCATAGAAGGTGGAAGGGAGTATTCCTGTTTCTTCAATCTTATGGAAAAGCTTAAGAAGTATGGGTATTAACTGTTTCCTGAAAGTTTTGTAGAATTCGTTTGTGAAACCATCTGGTCCAGGACTTTTGTTGTTGGGAGATTCTTAATAACAGTTTCAATTTCTTTGTCTGTGATTGGTGCATTTAGATTTTGTAGTTCTTCTTGGTTCAGTTTTGGAAGGGCATATGTTTCTAGGAATTGTTCCATTTCTTCCAGATTCTCTAGCTTGGTGGCATATAGTTCTTTATAGAAGTTCCGCAGGATTCTCTGGATTTCTGTGGTGTCAGTTGTGATATCTCCTCCATCATTTACAATTCTATTAATTTGAATCTTCTCTCTTTTTTTTTTGGTGAATCTGGCTAGGGGTTTGTCAATTTTGTTTAATCTTTCAAAGAACCAACATTTGGCTTCATTGATCTTTTGTATGGTTCTTTTATTTTCGATGTTGTTTATTTCTGCTCTAACTTTAGTGATTTCTGTCCTTCTGGTTGCTTTAGGGTTCCTTTGTTCCTCTTCCTCTAAGTCCTTGAGGTGTGCAGTAAGGTCGTTCATTTGAGCTTCTTCTTGGTGTTTAATATGTGATTGTATGGCTATAAGTTTCCCTCTCAGTACTGCTTTAGCTGTGTCCCAAATATTTTGATAGGTTGTGTCTTCATTTTCATTAGTTTCCAGGAACATTTGAATTTCCTGCTTGAGTGAGTCTCTGACCCAGTGGTTCTTAAGGAGTATGTTGTTTAGTTTCCAAATTCTGTGACTTTTAATAATTTTCTGTTTGTTGTTAAATGTTAGTTTTACTCCACTGTGATCTGAGAAGATACTTGGGATAATTTCAATGCTCTTGAATTTATTGATGCTGTCTTTGTGGCCTAACATGTGGTCTATCCTTGAGTATGTGTTATGTGGATTTGAAAAGAAGGTGTATTCCAGTTTTTTGGGGTGGAGGAGTCTGAAAATGTCCAAGAGGTCTAGTCTGTCAATCTCTTTATTCAATTCTCTTGTATCTTTGTTGGTTCTCTGCTTTGTTGATCTGTCTAAGTGTGAGAGTGGGGTATTGAAGTCTCCCACTATTATTGTATTACTATTGATGTATTTTTGAAATTCTTTCAGTAGGTGCTTAATGTATTTAGATGGTCCCTCATTGGGTACATAGATGTTAATAACTGTTAAGTCTTCTTGGCTGATTGATCCTCTAATCATTATGTAATGTCCTTGCCTATCTTTTATTACTTTATTTAATTTAAAATCTATCATGTCTGAGATGAGAATGGCTGTTCCTGCCCTTTTTTTGTGGTCCGTTAGCCTGTATGATAGTTTTCCATCCTTTCACTTTAAGTCTGTGTTTATCTTGTTGTGACAGATGGGATTCTTGCAAGCAGCATATGGTTGGGTTATGTTTCCTGATCCATCACCCCACCCTGTGCCTTTTGATGGGTGAGTTTAAGCCATCAACGTTTATTTATATTATGGATTTAATGTATTGTAGTGCCATTATTCAAAAAAAATTATTTTTATTTGCTCTGATATATTGCCAGTATTATAGTGATGTTCTTGTTTCTTTTTTTTAATTTTTTTAATTTTTATTTAAGAAAGGATTAATTAACAAAACCATAGGGTAGGAGGGATACAATTCCATACAATTCCCACCACCCAATCTCCATTTCCCACCCCCTCCCCTGATAGCTTTCCCATTCTCTATCCCTCTGGGAGCATGGACCCAGGGTCATTGTGGGTTGCAGAAGGTAGAAGGTCTGGCTTCTGTAATTGTTTCCCTGCTGAACATGGGTGTTGACTGGTCGGTCCATACTCCCAGTCTGCCTCTCTCTTTCCCTAGTAGGGTGGGTCTCTGGGGAAGCAGAGCTCCAGGACACATTGGTGGGGTCTTCAGTCTAGGGAAGCCTGGCTGGCATCCTGATAACATCTGGAACCTGGTGACTGAAAAGAGAGTTAACATACGAATATATCTAGGTTTTGGGACTTTGTTAGAAAGTGGACCACCTGAGATGAAATTAGAGTATACTATGAAAGGAAAGCTCTGACCCGAGTAATGAAGTTGAAGGGTTGTCATTCCACACGTGAAGTCTCTGGACAGTCTGAAGTGAAGCATGTTGAGGTGGCAATCGTTGTGTTGGTTAGGTTGTGATCGGCAGATGCAATATTATTTGATATGGATTGGGAGAGGCATACGGGAAGATGTTCTTGTTTCTAAGAGGTCTTTTAGAACCTCTTTCAGTGCCAGTTTGGTGATGGTTGCCTCCTTTAACTGTTGTTTGTCTAAGAAGGTTTTGATCCCTCCATCTAGTTTGAATGAAAGTCTAGCAGGATATATTATCCTTGGTTGAAACCCTTTTTCATTCAGGGCTTGATAGATATCTTGCCATTCTCTTCTGGCTTTTAGAGTCTGAGTGGAGAAGTCTGCAGATAGTCTTATGGGTTTTCCCCTGTATGTGACTTTTTGTTTCTCTCTTGCAGCCTTTAGGATCCTTTCTTTAACGTTTTTTTAAAAAATATTTGTTTTATTTATTTATTCCCTTTTGTTGTCCTTGTTGTTTTATTGTTGTAGTTATTATTGTTGTTGTTGGATAGGACAGAGAGAAATGGAGAGAGGAGGGGAAGACAGAGAGGAGGATAGAAAGATAGACACCTGCAGACCTGCTTCCCTGCCTGTGAAGCTACTTCCCTGCAGGTGGGGAGCCACGGTTCGAACCGGCATCTTTATGCCAGTCCTTGTGCTTTGCGCTACCTGCACTTAACCCTCTGCGCTACAGCCCGACTCCCCCTTTCTTTATCCTTACTCCTTCTCATTGTGACTATGATGTGTCTTGGTGTCTTCAGGTCTAGGTTGATTCTGTTTGGTACTCTCTGGGCCTCTTGAATCTTGATGTCCTTTCTGTTATTCAGGTCTGGGAAGTTTTCTTCTATTATTTCCTCTAGAATGTTTGCTTCCCCTTCCTCTCTTTCTTCCTCTGGCAGGCCAATTATACGAATGTTACTTCTTTTGAGATCATCCCATATGTCTCTGTTGTTGTTTTCAGTGTCTCTCAATCTCTTTTTGGGCTCTTTCACCTCTTTCTTCGTTTTCTCTAACTCATCCTCTGTCGGACTAATTCTGTTTTCTGCTTCTGTTACTCTGCTTTCCCTTCCCTCAGCTTCTTTCTTCATTACAGCTATTTCAGCTTTCAGTTCTCTAATTGCCTCAAGATAATCAGTATTTTCCTTGGGGGTCTCAACTGTTGTTTCCTAATACTGCCATTCCTTTCCTCCAATGTTGTTTTCATTTCTGTGATTAATGAGTTTATTATTGCTTGCATACTTTTCTTATCTGGCTGATTTGTAGTTTCTTCTGGGCTCTTGTCTTCATTTATTGGAATATCAGTTTTATTTGTTTTTGATCTACCCATTTTTTTGATTTATGTGTTTCTTTTTTTGTGCTCTATTGTTCCTCAGCTGTTGTGTCTTGAGTACAAGCAACACTGTACTAAATAACTTTATGACTATTGCACTCACCAACCTCAGGAATTATAGTAGCAACTGAAGCAAGTATTGAAGCAGTTAGCCAAATAATTTCTCCAGTCTGTGAAAAAATAGTAACCAAATCCCAGTGAAGAAGAAAGAGAAAAGAAAGAAGGGATAGCAAGAATAGACAGTTATGCAAATCTACTATCCACTGTATATTCTAGGGGTAACAAGAGAGGAAAGGGAACTAGAGCAGAGATACACACATAGAGAGTCCACTCTGAGTCAGATTTCTTCCCCAAAATAATTCACGAATTCAGAAAGGCAAAGAAGAAGGAAGGAAGAAGTGTATGACAAGATAGAAAAAAAAAAAAAGAAAAAAGAGACAAGTGAGAGAAAAGGGAAAAGATAAGAAAAAGAGCTGTAATTAAAGAGCAGTGAAAGGAAAGGTTTTTTATTAATTTTTAATTTAATTTAATTTAATTTTTTAATTAGCTAGGAGGAGGAGGGAGTGGAGAGTCTGTAGAGGAGGTAAGAGTAACGAGACAACTTCCTCCCACAATAGATAAGATGCCCACTACCCTAGCAATGAAAGATACCCTAAGAGTTAATTATGATCAACCTAAAGGGGGGGGGGAAGATATATGCCTTTATATAATATTAATAATAAAATAGAGCAGGGTAAAAAAAAACACCCTGTCCCAGATTACCTCAAACCTCGTGATCAGAGGCAACTGATTGTTAAGAATGAGAAAAAAAAACACCTCAGGACTAGACAAGGATAGCTGAAATAGACAGTTATGCAAATCTACTATCCACTGTATATTCTAGGGGTGGCTAAAGGTGGAAGGGAAGTTGAGCAAAGACACTTGTAGTGAGAGTCCACACTGAGTCAGAATTCTTCCCCAAAATAATTCCCAAATGTGTATCAGTGAGTTCAAAAAAGCACACTGTTTGGTGGTGTGGGGGCTGGGGCCTGTGGCTTTGGAAGCTGTAGGATTAAGGAAGAAAGGATGACAAGAATGCATAAAAGAAAAAAACAAGAAAGAGATAAAAATGAAAAAGATAAGAAAAAAACAGTCATAAAAGAGCAGTGAAAGGAAAGAGTTTTTTTTAATTTATTTATTTTTAATTATTTAATTAGCTATGCAGGGTGAGGTTGGGGGGGGGTTGACTACTTAGAAAGAAAAAAGGCCAGAGGTTTCAGAAGGGTATAGACTTAGAATGAATGATACTCCCTTGTGGGACAGGAATCTTGGTAAAAAAAGAAGTTCAGCAGGGGAGCCTGCTAGGAGCTGGTCCCCAGGGACTGGTTATGGGGGGGGGGGAGGGGGCAGAGATGTGCTTAATAATTAAAAGGAAATTTTTTTCCCTTTTTTTCTACTCTATTTTTTTAACCCAAATTAAGTTATAGTCACCTCCTTGGTGTCACCACTAGGACCCCTTATTGACTGGCCTACTAAAGGCCGAAAATCCTACCGTTTCCAGAAGATGTGGTCAGAGCTCAAGCCACTAGCAGCTTCTCAGTCCGCCTTCTTCCGGGAACCCCCCAAATGTTATTTTTCTATTTGGACTAGATGTAAATGGTTCTGAAGTTAATTTTCTTATTTACTTTTTTTTTAATATTTATTTTATTTATTTATTTATTCCCTTTTGTTGCCCTTGTTGTTTTATTGTTGTAGTTATTATTGTTGTTGTCGTTGTTGGATAGGACAGAGAGAAATGGAGAGAGGAGGGGAAGACAGAGAGGAGGAGAGAAAGATAGACACCTGCAGACCTACTTCACCGCCTGTGAAGCGACCACCCTGCAGGTGGGGAGCCGGGGTTCGAACCGGGATCCTTATGCCGGTCCTTGTGCTTTGTGCCACCTGCGCTTAACCCGCTGCGCTACAGCCCGACTCCCCCTTTTACTTTTTTTTTTTGCAACGAAATGAGGAAAGGAAAAACTACCCAACTTTCAACTTGGTGTCTTATATTTATTTCTATTGTGTTGTGCTGTGGTAGACAGACATTCATTACTCTTACTCTTAAGAATACATAAGCTGGGGGTCAGGCGATAGTGTAGCAGGTTAAGCGCACATGCCACAAAGCCAAAGGACCAGCATAAGGATCCCAGTTCAAGCCCCCGGCTCCCCCACCTGCAGGGGAGTCTATTCACAGCCAGTGAAGCATGTCTGCAGGTGTCTCTTTTTCTCTCCCCCTCTCTATCTTCCCCTCCTCTCTCCATTTCTCTCTGTCCTATCCGACATCAAGGACAACAATAATAACTGCAACAATAATGATAAATCAACAAGGGCAACAAAAGGAAAAAAGTAGCCTCCAGGAGCAGTGGAATCGTGGTGCAGGCACTGAGGCTCAGAAATAACACTGGAGGCAAAAAAAAAAAAAAAAGAGAGAGAGAGAGAGAGAGAATGCATAAGCTATTTTAAATTAATTTCAAGTTTGAAAGACTTTTTGAAGATTTACCATAGCGTGACTGGAAGCTGAGACCGACTTCAACTCCTGACTTTAGTTTCTTGTTTGTTTGTTTGTTTTTTATTTCTTTATTGGGGTTAATATTTTACAGTTGACAGTAAATACAATAGTTTGTACATGCATAGCACTTCTCAGTTTTCAACACAATACAACCTCTACTAGGTCTTCTGCCATCCTATTCCAGGATCTGAACTCTCCCTCCCCACCCACCCTAGAGTTTTTTACTTTGGTACAATACAGCAACACCACTGACTTCAGTTTTATTTATTTTTTTATTATCTTCATGTATTTGATAGAGACAGTCAGATATCAAGAGGAAGGGGGCGATAGAGAGGGAGAGATGCAGAGAGAAATTGAGAGGAGAGGGGGATTTAAAGAGGGAAAGAGACAGTGACATCTGCAGCCCTGCTTCACCCCCTGTGAAGTTTTCTCCCTGCGGGTGGGGGCTGGGTGCTTGAACCTGGGTCCTTGTGCATAGTTATATGTGCACTCAGTCAGGTGGACCTCCCGACTCTAATTCAAAGTTGTTGACCATTCACTGCTATTAGTAGAAGGAAGAGAAATATGCTAACTTCTTGCTTGGTGCAATCACTTACTGACAAGTATGATGTTCAAAACTCTTGTTCTCAGAGAACTGATCTAGAGATTGTGTTCTAGTGCAGATATTTGATGCTCTATGCTTACGTGAAGGCAGTATACAACAAATATATAATGAATTCTTTTATTAAAATGGTAGCAGTCTGTATTAACTGTGTCTAAGTGCCAACTTTGCATTGAGCTAAGCAAGCAAGTTCGTTATATTTTAGTTTTCTATTTTCTCGGCTTAGATGCCACACAGAAACCAGTGGTCTGGGACCATAAGCATGTTGTTCTTTCGTATGTTTTTGATGGTAGATGAAGATCATGAGTTCACTGTGTCACATCTCCTTCAAAGAGTCACTTTGGGGTGTGAGATAAAATTCTACTGATTACTTTTGGTTTTCCTGAAAAAAAATAATATCATGGTAGAGATGATTATCTCATCTGGCATTGCCTGTAAAAAGAATACTGTTAAGGGGCCAGGTGGTGCTGCACCTGGTTAAATGCACACATTAAAGTGTACAAGGATGCAGGTTCAAGCCCCTGGTCACCAGATGCAGGGGGAAATTTTCACAAGTGATAAACCAAGTCTACAGGTGCCTCTCTGTCTCTCTCCCTCTCTATCTCCCCACTCCTCTCAATTTTGCTGTCTAAAATTCAATAATCAATCAATCAAATATTTAAAAGAATAGTTTTAAAAAATATATCCTATTTTCCGTGTTTAAGTCCCTGCTCCCCATCTGCAGGGGGGATGCATCAGGAGCAGAGAAACAGAGCTGCAGGTGTCTCTCTCTCTCTCCCTCTCTACCTCCCCTTCCCCTCTCAATTTCTCTCTGTCCTAGCAATTAAAATAGAAAGAAGGGGGGGGGGGGATAGCCACAGGGAGCAGTAGATTTGTAGTGTCAGCACCGAATCGCAGCAATAACCATGGTGGGGGAAAAAATCATGTTTTTTAGTAAAAGTAGCTCTATTTAAAATGGAGACCCTTAGGGGAGTGAGTAGTTTGGTCAAAGTGAGTCAATGGTATGGGGACAGATGGAAACCAGACTTCTGGTAGAGATGACTGTGTTCTTCTTCTTCTTCTAGCGTTTGCCCTTCTTCCGTAGCCAGTCAACAGTGTCAGGTTGAGCCTGATGTAAAGTTTCGAGACCTCCTTTGAATCTGGAGAGGTGGCAGTCGTTGACTATGTGGGTCATAGTCTGTCTGGAGCTGCAGGGGCAGTTCGGGTCGTCTCTGGCTCCCCAGCGATGGAACATAGCGGCGCACCGGCCATGGCCTGTTCGATAGCGATTGAGGAGGGCCCAGTCATAACGTGCCAGGTCAAAGCCGGGTTGACGCTCGCAGGGGTCTGTGATGAGGTGTTTGTTCTTTACCTCAGCTGACTGCCAGTTCTGTTTCCAAGAGTCTGGAACAGAGAAGTTCAGTGTAGGCCTAGGGGACCAGATTGGGTGACGGGACGTCAAGCGTTGGACAGGGTGGGCGAAGATATCCGCGTAGATTGGCAGGTCCGGTCGAGCGTAGACGTGGGAAATGAACTTAGATGATGCCGCATGCCGACAAATATCTGGCGGGGCGATGTTGCTGAGAACTGGCAGCCATGGAATGGGGGGGGGGGACCGTGTAATATAGGTAAACACTGGAGTGCTACATTATGCCTGACACTTGAGAAAATGTTGTAAACCAGATAGATAGCTTTGTTCATTTTCTTAAGAACTTCTGTGTTGGCTTATTTCCATTTTCGGTTACTGAGGCATTTCCTCCTTTTAAGAATTACATTCCCAACTTGCTGGTGGAGCTGCCCTAGTATTTGTGAAAACAGATGGGCCTTTCCTTTGATGTAATCTCTCAACAGTTACATAGAATACAACACCTGGGAGTAAATAAAACTTTGAATTTATAAAGACTCTTCCTAAAAATTTAGGCGAGAATTTAGTTGACCATTTAGTTCCAATGTCTTTCCTTACTGTTCCTTTTCTTTCTGATTTCTACTACCTCCCTTCTTATTCAAATTTTCTTTCTATCTCTCTTTCTTTTTACTTTTCCTTCTTTCTTTCCTCCTTTCTTTCTTTCTCTCCTTCCTTTCTTTCTCTCTTTCCTTCTTTCTTTTTTATACACTAGGGTTATTGCTGAGACTTGAATCTGTGTTACAAACCCATCAACTACTCCCAGTGACCATATTTTTCCTCCCCCTTCTATTTTATTTGATAGGACAAAGAGAATTTGAAAGGGGAAGGGAAAATACAGAGGGAGAAAGGAAAATAGACACCTGAAGACCTGCTTCACTGCTCCAGAAGCTTTTTGCCTACAGGTAGGGAGCTGGGGCCTGAACCCAGGTCCATGAGCGTAGTAACCTTGTACTCCACCACCTTGCCCCCTCAAATTTCTTTTCTTTTTCTTTCCTTTTCTTTTTTCTTTTTTTTTTTTTTTAACCAGACTGCTGAACTGTGACTGATGGCGGTGCCAGAGGAATTGAACCTGGGCTCTCAGAGGCTCAGGCATGAAGGTCTTTTGCATAACTACCAGCTTATATCCTAAACTGTCACTTCTCTTCAACAATTGCTTCCTCAGTGGAAAACAGACTGTTGAAGAACTGTATCTGAGGATAACTTACAAAATTCAAGATGCCATGAAAACTACATCCAAGAATTTCCTGAGTAACTTAAGAGAGCAAATTGCCAATACATAAAAGTTTGATTCCTAGTCCTGATGTGACACTTAGAAGAATACTGAGATTTTGTAGAAGTAGAAGCCAGTGTGACAGCTCAGACTGGATCAAGATATTCTCAGCAGGGACTAAGCTGATAGTGATGCCCTCTGGTAAGTGACTTTTTATTATTTCTACTGTAAAAATGAAAAAAAATGACAGATTATTTTTAGAAAAAATGATTTAGGGTTGATTTTTATCTCTCTGTCATATTTTTGATATCCATACATGAGGAATGATTGGGAGGCTATTGATCTCTGCATATAAAAACAAAATGAAATAGTAAGTAGATTGAAATTCTACTTTTAAATTACATACATGGATAAATCCAGTTAATTATGCTAACCAAAAAACAGCAGAACATAGAAATTAGAATATTTTGAGGATCATAATTTATAAACTATTGATGTCAGTGACTGGCTCAAAGTATTATTATTCCTTGCAAAAGTTCTTTAACTTGGAGATACTTTTACTATATCTCCCTTATGGAGTACTCCTTATAGTACTTGAGATAGTACTTCCTTACAGGGCCTATACTTTTGTTTTGATATTATTTGAATAGCAGTGAAAATTTATTTTTTATTCTTTATTTTCTTCAAAAAATTTTCTTATTTATTTTCCCCTTTGTTGCCCTTGTTGTTTTTTTTTTTTATTGTTGTTGTACTTGTTATTGATGTCATTGTTGTTGGAAAGGACAGAGAAATGGAGAGAGGAGGGGAAGACAGAGAGGGGCAAAGAAAGACAGACACCTGCAGACCTGCTTCACCGCCTGTGAAGCGACTCTCTTGCAGGTGGGGAGCCGGGGGCTCGAACCAGAAACCTTACACTGGTCCTTGCGCTTTGCGCCACATGCGCTTAACCTGCTGCGCTACCGCCGGACTCCCAGCAGTGAAAAATTGTACAGTAAAAATTTACAGAGCAAGAAGAGATCCCACTTATGTTCATTACCCTGGCTTCTCTTAATGTTATGCAAAACTAGTAAAAATTTATGTTTGTGACTCTTTTTATATCACATAGAGATGGCTAGTTTCATGAAGTGCATGATCGCAATAAACGACTGCTGGTCCCAAAACTAGGAGATGGTTCTGCATGATTTTATATCTTCATCTGTTTAGTTATTCTCTCAGTAAACACTTCATGATGGCAGCTTTTGAACTGTACATAAAACATAAAAGGGTAGGTATGCCTGAGGCTCTAAAAGCCTAAGGTTCAATCCCCCACACTGCCAAATGGCAGAGCTGAGCAATATTCTGGGGAAAAAACATATATATAATATAAATAAATACATAAATAACAGACTACACAAGACTAGCCCCAAACACTAAAACAATTCTAGTCTAGGGAGTCAGGCGGTAGAGCAGCAGGTTAAGCACAAGTGGCGCAAAGCACAAGGACCGGCGTTAGTATCCTGGTTCGAGCCCCCGGCTCCCCACCTGCAGAAGAGTCGCTTCACAGGCGTTGACACAGGTCTGCAGGTGTCTGTCTTTCTGTCCTCCTCTCTGTCTTCCCCTCCTCTCTCCACTTCTCTCTGTCCTATCCAACAACGACATCAATAATAACTACAACAATAAAACAACAAGGGCAGCAAAAGGGAATAAATAAATATTTTTTTATGTTTAAAAATTAAAAAGACAATTCTAGTCTAATAGATGGCTTCTGTAGTGTCTGTCTTGGTTGGGTTCTGAGTGATTTTTCCTTTAAATGTCAAAGAGGCTGTCTTAAAAAGCCTCCTTTTTCTTTCTTAATTCACAGTTTTGTTTTTTTATTTATTTTAGTTTTTTAATTTTTTATTATCTTTATTTATTGGATAGAGACAGTCAGAAATTGAGAGGGTAGGGGGAGATAGAGAGGGAAAGAGAAAGAGAGACACCTGCATCCCTGCTTCACCACTCTCAAAGCTTTCCCTATGCAGGTGGGGACCAGGGCCTCGAACCTGGGTCCTTTCGCATTGTAACATGTGCGCTCAACCAGGTGTGCCACCACCTGGCCTCAATTCACAGAGTTTCTACTGTTTACAAAATGACACATTCTCTTGGTGAAACAATTTGATTAATAGTGGAAAACGATCTCATTAAAGAAAATAGCCACGGGGGCCAAGTGGTGGTGCACCTGGTTAAGTGCTTGTATTACCATGCACAAGGACCCAGGTTCAAGCCCCTGGCCCCCACCTGAGGAGGAAAGTTTCACGAGTGATAAAGCAGGGTGTCTCTGCAGGTGTCTCTCTCCCTCTCTACTCCCCCATCTCAATTTCTCTGTCTATCAAAATAACATAAACTTTACAAAAATAAAAATAAATGCTTTTAAAAAGAAGTAAAATAGCCATATCCACTAACATGCACACATTTTCCAGAGAGACATAGTGATATTTCCATAAAGATTTTTCACAGGAAAGATCTCCTCAGTAGAAACATTGAAATGTTTGGTTCTAAAACACAGCTCATTGCTATAGGAAAAGAGAATTTAAACTCTTTAAGACTGGGAGGATTTCACTGAGGTAGTATGCCAGATTTTCATGCCTGGCATCCCAGAGATTTCCAGTTTAATCCTGTGGATGGATCGCAACATGCCAGAGCTAAGTAGTGCTCAGACATCTCTCTCTCTCTCTCTCAAATAAAAAATAAATAAATCTCTCTTTTTTTTCTTTTGTAGCTTGACCCCCAGCACCACTGTAGGCTGGCAGGGACTCAAAGGCAATATATAAATAAATAAAATCTTATGTGAGTAATATTTAGGGTATGTGAATTGTATCTCAATAAAGTTGTTACTAGTTAAGATAAATAGTATTGGTGGTATATGTGGTGTGCAGCTATCCCCTGAAATCTATATTATTTAAGCCACTATTAATCATTAATTAAAAAAAAATTTAAAGCCACAGAGAGAAGGATGTCGAGATAGTGAGGTGATATTGAGGTCTGTTGTCATCATGTTCATGGTAGGTTTATGAAGTTAACCTTACAAAAGACTGCTGTTAGCTTAAAAAAAAAAGTAAATTAATTAAATCTTTAGCATAAGATAGAGTAGGAAAACAAGTATGGTGGTATCCAGGATATTGTATCTGATGAGAAAATTACCCATTTGCAAAGAAAAAAATTTCTTCACTTATTTTGATATTCTATACATGTGCAATATAGGATTACAGTTTCACCCCAGAAGTATTTATCATATCCTCATTCAATTTTATATTTATTAGAGTTAGCTCCAAAACTAGTATTAACTGGGTTTATTTCAGATTGGTATTTTGTCTAAGTAGTAAACCTCTGCCCCCCTTTTATTGTCAAAGCAAAGTGTTAAAATTAAGAGTGTCTTTCACTATGAGAGTTTATATAAGACTAAGTCAAGGCAACTCCTGTTTTGTGAATAATAACTTTAAAAGAAAGTTTTAGCTTATAGTCTATAGCTTCCGTTCCGCTTTAATTATTTTGTGTCTAGATCACAGAGCAAAATTTTACAAATGCCTTCTCCCATCTCTCATGTCCTGTTTGCGTTAGAACTTAACTATTAGGTTATGAGGGGAGAAAAAAAGAAACAAGTTACTATATACATTTTGTCACTTATTTAAACTCTGCATTTCCACAGGGGAGCTAACATAATGGATATGTAAGTGACTTTCATGCCTGAGGCTCTGAGGTCCCAGATCCCAAAACCATTATAACATTGACTTCCTAACCCATTTGATAAAATATAAGACATGGGGAATTGGGCGGTAGCGCAGCGGGTTAAGCGCACGTGGCGCAAAGCGCAAGGACCGGCAGAAGGATCCCGGTTGGAGTCCCCAGCTCCCCACCTGCAGGGGCGTCGCTTCACAGGCGGTGAAGCAGGTCTGCAGGTGTCTGTCTTTCTCTCCTCCTCTCTGTCTCCCCTCCTCTCTCCATTTCTCAGTGTCCTATCTAACAATGACGACATCAATAACAACAATAACTGCAACAATAAAAAGACAACAAGGGCAACAAAAGGCAAAATAAATAAAATAGAAGACATGGTCTTTAAGCAAACCCCTTTTTATCAATATATTGCATTCTTGCCGTGGCTGCTTTCAGCAGATATGGCCAGGAAACCAATCTTCCAGTGCTCTAACAGGTTTCTCGAAATTTTCCAGCCATTCACCCATGAAAACCAACTTATACAAGTCTCAAGCTACACTTTTTGAATGAGCTGGATTCAATGTCAACTGTGGGCTAAAATTTCTGTGGAGAACAAGCAGTACAAATAGATGGTATTGCTTATTGTGGAAAGAGTAATAGCCTCTGAATAGTTCAAGTCCATATGCTGACTACATAAATTGGGCTTTAGTCCCTCTGGTTTCCTCAAGGCTGATAATTTGGAATGCTATGACATAGTCATTGGGTGTGCGATAGGCACATTTTCTGTATGACAATGACTTTGGGATTTCTGAACATATTCTAGCAATGCAAGCAAAGGAAGGTATCTTTACCCTTAGTTGCCAAGGTGCTAGATGTAAACTCCAAATACTGAAATTTCCATTAGTGAAGCAAAGTTGAATTCCATAAACATGTTATCATTGCAAACATATCATGTGAATCATAATATCCAATTTATCTTGCATTTTTACTCAAAGCAAAGTACAGATCTGGTGTTATCCTGGCCTTACTTCATCAATGAGAAAGATGCTGAGGTGATTTTTGTAACCAGTATTGTTTTCAGATAAGTAAAGCACCTCAGGCTTCTATTTATGTCCTGTGTTCAGCCATGCATATTGTTGCTGGTAAAATGAATCAGGTCCACAGCCCTGTTATAGTGACTCTAGTCTCACTAGGTCTTGAAGAGCTCAGAGGAGCTAAGTTAGCCTAAAGTTTTTGATATGAGCTAAGTCACTGTGGAATATGTAAAAGTCTTTGGTGGTGGAACAAAGCTTGTCATCACAGGTAAGTATTAAAAGAATGGAGATTTTATTTTCAAGGTAATGAAGAGAAAGCAAGAAAAAAGTTAGAATAGTAGCAAAATGTGTAGAGAAAAGGAATGTGGTGGGTAGTTGTAAAATACTCAGAAAGACTGAAAAAGTCCTAAATAAAAGGGTAACATAGATGGCATAGTGCAAGTATTATAA